>NW_005842835.1:38049-135835 GCF_000455745.1 Alligator sinensis
ATTGCATTAGTCTTTTTCATAGTTTCATTGCATTGGTTCATGTTCATCCTACAATCAACCAATACACCCAGGTTCCACTTTTTTTCCTCAGCCTGTGCATCTCCATCCTATAGCTGAAGTCTTTGTTACTTGTCTTTAGATGCACGCCTTTACACTTCATAGTGCTAAATTTTATGCATTTCTTTTGCTCCATTCCACAAGACTATCTAAATCTTTCTGTATAATAATCTGGTCTTCCTTTGCATATGCAATACACTTATTTCCCTCCCAAGTTAATATAGTTACAAATTTAATGGAGACACTTCTATCAGCAACCAAGGTTACTGATCACGTTAATCAGGGCCCAAGCCTGATTTTTGAGGATCACTACTGGTAACAGCTCTCCACTCATCTAACCCCTTTTCAGTATAACCCACCGTAGACTCCCTTTGAGCCAACTTTTTATTCATCTCATGAATGTAGCATTGATCGCTTCCTTACTAGTTTGACCAATAATTTCCCACAGGGCATGTATTATTAGATCTAGAAGACTTAAGTTCACTGCATTATCCTTATCCAAGAAATCAGTGGACGTAGGATGATAATAAATTACTCTGATGTGATTATCCTCTGATTAACCCAGGTTACGTGTTGTTCCATTTTCCATTGCCTTTCCTGTTTTTAACTGTTTTATTTCCGTGTGTTCTAAGACCTTACCAACTGTTGAAGTCAACTTAACAGGCTTGTAGTTGTCTGAATCACTCTTTCTCCCTTTTTAAAAAATAGGTACTGCATTTGCTGTTTTCCAGTCATAGGCACTCTTTGAAGATTCAAGCGAGTGGAATTGCTATTTTGTTTGTCAATTCCTTCAGTATTCTAGAATGGAGATTATTGGGGCCTCCCTGTTTTGTGACAGCAGAAGCTTAAGTTTATTCTGTATTCATGTACTCAATGCCACGTGGTAGGCCATCAGTATCCTCCGTTACCTGTTATCCTCATAAAGACTAAAGCCAAGTATTTGTTAGTTCTTCAGCCATACCAAAGGTTGATCTCTGCCCCACCCTCAGCAAATATTGGCCCCACATTTCCCCCCTGGATTTTTTCTTTATTTGTATGACAAAATAAGTTTTTGATTATTTGTTTTCATATCCTTTGCAAAATCAGCTTCAACTAAGCTTTTGGTTATTTGTTGTTCAACATTCTTTGACCACAGACAGATGTTCTTCCATATTGATCAGTTCCATTTTTCATTGTTTGTAGATGCTGTGCTTATTCTTAATGGCATGTTTGGATTCCTATTCATCCATGCAAGTCTAGCCCTTCCTTATCAACTGTTTCTCCATGCTTGGGGTACAAGTTGATAGTATTTGTACTTTTACTGTATGATAGTATTATGTCTCTCCATATCCAAGTGTCTTCATTTCTGGATCCACTTAGCCTCCCTAATTGCCTTAGTTTCTTAAAATCCAAGACACTTCTGGACCAGGGCTGTCCAACTTCTCAGTAGTCAGGGGCTACATGCTGTGGTTGCTTCTTGACTGCCTTGCTGCATGAGCCACAGACCTCCCCAGACCCTGCAGACTGCACTGTCCTCCCCCAGAGGCAACGGCGAGCAGAAGCTGGAAGGAGGGGTGGGAGCCTGGAGATCCCAGCAGCAGCAGGAGTCATGGTGACTAGGCAGGAGTCTGCAAGCCATGAGTTAAGTTTAGGGGCTGTATGCAGCCTATAGGTTGCCAATTGGACAGCCTTGTTATAGACCAATTCTTATTTCAATTTGTGATCACTTGATCCAAGATTATTCTCTATAGCAAGTTTTTCTGAAAGAGCCTCTGTTATGGCCAAAACCAAATCTAAGGCCATGGACAGACACGATGCTTGTAATGCTACAAGTGCCAGAGCGCTTGGAAGTGCTACAGAATTGTAGCGCTATAAGTGCACATAGACATGCACAGCCTCCCAGCTGGAGTGCTGCAAAGTCATGTGAAGATATTCATTGAAGTGATCTCCAGCCATGGGTACAAGTAGGCGGTTTGCTCGGTCCTGCAGCTTTCGTCTCCCATCAGCGTATTCCCCTCTACTGCAATGCCAGCAGGTTGTCAGTAATCAAGTAGCAGTGCCTCTGTACTCTCCCAGACTTGCTCTCAGTGACTGCTCCATTCTTCCTCCCTTCTATTGGAGGGGTGGAAGCAGAGCACTGTGGGATGTTGGAGAACTGAAAGATCCCCCTGACCTGTTACAGTGGACTGTACAGATCTTACATGTAGTGCTACAAAATATAACACTACAGAGAAGTTCCAGTTTTATCTAGAAGTGTTTATGTAGCACTTCCACCATTTTTTTTTGTTAGTGTTACAGGAGGTGTGCATGTCTGTGCGCTCAGCTTTTGTAGTACTGCAAAACCATTTATCGCATTACAAATGCAGTTTCTGTCCATGGCCTCAGGTAGCTTTTCTTTCATTGGCACAGTCACTGTTGGATAGAGAACTCTATTAGCCAACTCATCCAGAAATATCTGTGTTCTACTATAACACAGTGTCAGTTACCCAATCTGTATTGGGGTAATTGAAGTCTCCCGTAATCAATTTCCACTAAAAATTTTCTAAAATGTTGTGATCACTGTCCATTTCCAAGTCTTTACAACATCTGTTTAAAGAGGGAATTTGTGTATGTGGAGTGAGATACAGAAGTGAAATAACTCTCTTCTCATATTGCTTCTCTTTGATTTACAGAGGTTCACTTTAGATTGCAATTCATGCATTTTACAAAATTAACCTAGCAATAAATTTCCAGTCTGTGGTGCTAATCTTTGTGATGGATTGGACTCTTCTGTTTCTTAAGAGGCAATCTGTTATACCAGTTCAACTGTTATATTAAATTTTGATAAGCCATCTGTAAATATAAATGAAGCAATGCCAGCTGCTAAATAATCCAAAGTAGTTCTTCTGTAGTGGTTCATAAAAAAGTATCTTGTTTCATGTCAGAGCAGATTAGTTAATAATGCAGATGCCAACATACTGCATTTCATAGTTGGGATTTCCAGGTATTGGCTTATATTTTTAGTTAATTTGGGTGATTATTGTTGTTGTTCCAATTCAGTTGACTTTTTCCTTTTACTGTGAAGCATGCTGTTGTTTTCTTCTTCTATTCTTACTTGTCTCCTTTTTGCTGTTTTGGATATTTTGCTGAGGTGGGTATGCTGAGGTTAAAGGAGTATGGGGCACTGTTATTTATACACATTTGCTTCTTTGTATATCAGCAATTTTGGGTGTGGTCAGGGTCCATATTTTAGCTCTGTAGAAGGAATCTGAGGAACTGAGTTGCATGATGTGAAAAATTTAGAAACTTAATTTTCAGAGGTCTTTGAAATTAGAGGACATCAAAGATTTCTTCATTTTATTCTGCCATGTTATTCTGCCAGATTTGATGCAGAGATTTGCCCTGCTTCATTATAGATTACCAGTGTGTTTAGAGAGAGAGAGCCAGGATCACTTAAGTTCTGGCTGCATACACATAGCCTATAAAATAACTTTTCCTATTGAACTCCAGTTTTTTTAACGTGTGTTATGACATGACTCGGTATCAGGTGACCATTTACATCCATGAAGTGTAAACACTAGTATTACAAAACACGGGTGTTTTAATTCTAGATCAAACTGGTGATCTGTTCATTCCCATATTCTCTTTTGGCTAGTATGCAGCCTCCAGTGATGAAGGTGCAAGACCTCTATAATGGAATGACTGCCATTAGGGCCAAAAAGTTAGTGATTGGTTTATTTCCAGTAGTCTGTCCTATAAATATTTTTATAATCTCTTATATAACTTTGGATGGTGACAAAAGTAATATTTGTGTAAGTGGTGATACTAAATACTTTCCATTTTTAAGATTTGTTTCCAGCTACTAGCAACTTTGTCAGATTTTAAACAATTCGGACAGAAATTTTCCCTGCTGGCTATCTGCCTTTAAGCGAAATCTAAACTGGGCGTTTTTAACCAACAGTGTAGCTGTTTCACAAGAGGAAGTTTAGACAAATTATTTTCCCATTTTATAGACATGTCTTGACTTTTTTACCAGGAGCAACAGTCTCCAATCTTTTGAAGCAGTCTTGAAATATGGCAGTGGAGTCAGACTAGTAGCAAAGATGGGCCTCTTGATGTCCATCTAAATTTGACTAAATTATAAGCCTCTGAAAAAATAACATTTTCTCCATTTGTGGAGGCTTGTTACTACTCCTAGTGCTCAGGGAGCCTCAAAGTAGAAAAGGAAGCCATCTACTTGGAATACTGAATGATGGAAAGGGATACAAGTAGGAGATTTGGTTGGCATTGATGAAAGCGACAAAGTCGGGATCAGAACCTGGGAGGAACGACTGACAGAGAGAAGTGAGGCTGGGCCAATGGACTGATGCAACTATAGCCTTGAACAGTCATTCATTTCTAGCAGTGGAAAGTTCTGAGAAACTTCCTCCACTAGATTTGTTTCCTGGAGAAGGAGCAGTACAGGTGCTCAGCTTGCAACTGTCACCTCCCCACACCTTCCCCAGACCAGGATGATCCCAATCTGGTAAAGGTGTGGAGAACAGCAGCTGCTCCACAACTTGCCCTGTGGGGAGTTGAACACCACTGCAAACCTCCTCACTCATTCCCCCGACTGAGGAACCCCAGTCTAGAGAGTGGGCTGGGAGCTGTGGCGGTTGCGTTAGGAGAGCTCTCCAAGCCTGGCTTTTGGCCCTGCTGCTGCCACCCAGCTTGACCCAGCATGGCGGGACCCGATGATGGAGCCTGAGGGTTGCTGGAGAGCAGAAGAGTTTTCATGCATGCTGCAGTCAGCTCTTGGAAGCAGCCAGATGGTGGAGCAATTTGGGGAAGAGGTGGAAAGTAGCAGCTGCTGCTCCCCTTCCCTCCTGGACAGGTCTGGGAGGGAAGGAGAGCCGCAGGGAAAAGCTAGCATGTTTCAAAACCAGGCTGTTGGGCATCTCACCTTTATTAAAACAATGATAAAGCTATTCAAGATTGTGTTCACCCTAAAGCAGCCAAGCAGATGATTAGGGCACAGCAGATGGGATGGGCCCTACTTCCCTGGTCTGTACTGGGGCCTCCCAGCTGGGGCCACACAAGCCTGGTGAGCCACAACATGCCCTTCCAACCCCAGATTGTCCTGCATTTCTCTTCCCCTGTTCATTTGCAGCCTTGCCCCCAGCTTTGATGTGACTGCATGTCCCATTTGTGTTGTGCATGCCATAGGTTGGCCACCCTGTTCTAAAAAAAAAGTACACACATAATCAAAAGTCTCATATCTTAATGCTTGGTTTTATTAACAGATAGTTGATTTTAAGGAGGTCACTGCTAATTAAATCTACAGGATTTGTACACTCATAAAATTAGAGGATACAGTTATAGCAAGAGGTAGCAAATTTAAAACAAACAAAAGGAGTGGGGTTTTTTTTAATTTAGCATGTAATTCACGTGTGGAACTCATTGCTACAAAATGTTGTAGAGGCTGATAATTTATCTAGGTTTGAAGAAGTGGGACAGATTTATTCAGGACAGGTCCATCAGTGGGTATTAAACATGATAGTTAAGGGAGTAGCCTACCAATTAGGACTACCTAGTCCTCTAAATACTAGATGCTGTAAGGGGCAAAGAGTAGGGAACAGGTCAGTCTGGATAGGCCCTGAATATATTCTCTTCTCTTTAGCATCTACTTTGTCACTGAGGTACAGGAATGATATAGGATGGACCGAACTAGATGGACCTGTGATCTAAGCCAGGATGGCACTTCTTATGCTTTTGTGTTCGTAACATTAACATAAGAATTTTTTCCTGCCATTATATGTTTTTGTAGTTCTTCCATCAGGATTTGGCTTAGATACTAACTTTCTCTGCCAGATCATGATTCCCTCTTTCAAATTCAGACTCTTTCAGTTCACATATGCCCCTTGGGTCCTCAATAAATAATCAGTAGTAGTCAGGTGCTTAATGGGGGTGGAGTAACAGTAGACTCTTACCAACTTTTTGTACTTTTATGTCTGCAGATCCACTTCTTCTCTTGTGTACAGTTTAACAAATACATTTGAAATCGTATGAATGACCAGACCTGCACCAATCTGACAGATTTATTATTTATTGCATTTATAGACCACCTTTCCAACAAAGGCTTATGGCAGCTTACAGTAAGAGAATAGAGTAACTTATAGAAGAAGAGAATGAATATAAGAACAAAACAACTTGAAAGCAACTAGAGAGTGTTCCCTTAACAAATAGAGTTAGTTGAAATAAGATGGAAAAATTGAGGCATAGATATAAATGGCTGAAGCTTTTTGTAAGACCAGTTTTTACAATGTAAAGAAAGGGTTCTTTAGTGATATTCAGCTGTGCAAAAATATAGTATGGGAAATAATTTATGGAACATAATCAAGTGGAAATCGGCAGATTTAAAAATTGTCACTGAAAATTGTCAGAAATAAAACTGCAAAATGAGTAATTCCTTACACATTAAAGTTGGAGGAAGAAATCTGAAATCAAGAACTACAGTGTTTCGTATGTAATGTGAGTAAGGAAACATGTTTGCCTATACACATTGGAGTGTTGTCCTCTGTTTTCTTACAAAATGAATGAAGGGAATGATGTGGGAGTAAACACAGACATCCGTTGCATTTATTTTAATTTTACATTGCAGAAAGGTAGGTGGCAGGCTGTTACTTCAGAACATAGCTACTCACAGTCTGGATCCATTTACAGTGGATTAAACAATATACTCCCAGTTCTTTTGGCGTGTAGTTGACAGACTGAATTGTTTTGTGTAGCAAGTGAGCAGTTCCATAAGAGAAAATGTAAACGTACTGGTATGCTTTCCGCATTCTTTGAGGATCAAAAGGATGACCTTATATCCCTGCTGCCTTTTCTAATCTGTCCTAGAACTTAAAACTAGACTGTTGCTATTTGTTAAAAACTATGATAGCTTTGTTGAACATCTTCTGGTTTTTATTCTTTACTTGCTTTTAATTATATTCTTGACCATTTACTTCATTAGACCCTTTAAAATTTGGTA
Source organism: Alligator sinensis (assembly GCF_000455745.1). Lineage (NCBI taxonomy): Eukaryota > Metazoa > Chordata > Crocodylia > Alligatoridae > Alligator > Alligator sinensis. The sequence continues at coordinate 45,077 of NW_005842835.1, forward strand.
TTGCATTTATTTTAGTCTCCTTCACTTCCTATTTCTGAACACTGTATTTTTTGATCATCTCCCCTTCAGTGGCCATGCAAGTGCCTTGGTAGAAATGCGATCAAAAGACTACATTCTGCTATTCCATCAGCATAAAATAAAAGTCACTTTGCTGACTTCACAGTTAGGTACTTTCAAGCAAAATTTGGCCCCAAAATATCTGCTTTTCTATAGCACTTTTTATTGAGAGATTTCAGCCTTCATGTAATAATATGAAAAGGAATTTCAGTGTCTGTGTTTTAATATGTTCCATTTCACAACTGAAAATGATTTAAAATCTGTTTAAATTGATTTATAATTGTCACAACCCAAGGGTGTGATTTTGTTTGTGTGCGCTTCGGCACTGCTAAATTATTTCCCGCCACTCGGAGCTTTCTTTGCAGGGTGCATTTCTCAGTTGCAAAGAGAGGTGCACGGTGCAAAGGAGTTCCCGCCACCCGCATGCAAATTTGTGTCCCACTATTGGCCAGTTCTAAATTATTCCCACGTGGCGGCTAGCGATTGGCTTGCTAGCTGTATAAGAGGCTTGAGCGGTTTCCGCCCAAGTTGGAGAACTCCAAGGAGAACCCCGCAAGGGAGGACTCCACAACCATCTGGAGGAGGAGGAGGAGGAGGAGGGTTTCACGTCTTGTGAAGAACTCTAAGCGCTGCGGAGCCTATCGAACCCAGCACGTACCTTAAGAAGGCTATAGGGGTCTGATCAACCTCTAGCCTCTCCCCGTTGCCGAACGATCCCTCGACGAACCCCTTCCCTGCGCGCAAGTTCCACGGAGCCTAGCAAACTTCGTGTGAGTGTATCCAGAGCTCTGTCCGGGTTCGAGTCCTGCAGGTTTATCTTCCTGTCGCCGAAAACCCCTTGCGACGTACTCTCGTGCCCTGCAGGTTCGAGTTTTGTTTTGTTTTCTGTCTGTAACTGCAACTCAAGCAAGTTTTCCTGCCTGCACCGCGACCATCTACGGTGTAAGTAAAATAATCTTTAATCAACCGCTACGCGTCCGTGCTTAATTCTAGTCCACCGGCCTGCATTCCCCGACCCGCGTGCCAGGGCTGCTGGCCACAGCCCGCCGCGGACCCCCGCGGGCCTCGGACCGCTCCCGGCCCGCACGATGATAAAGGGGAGCAGGAAAGATTTTTAGTTTTGAACAGGGAATTTTGAAAAGTGTTTAATCAGGTATATAGGTATTCAAGCAATTTGTCACTAATTTTTGCAAAGAAGATTGTATTTTTATGATGGAATTATTTATAGTACTTCAGAAAAATGTTGCATTGACAGCCCATGTAACTGGTAAATGGTGGGCAGTATACACCTCAGCTTGTAAGCCTGCAAGTGAGAGCAGCACCTGAAATGTGACAAATGATCAAAATGTTGAACAATACTTGGGGGAGGCTGCCCATTTCATCCTGATTGTCTGATTATAGTATTCATTCAGAATAGAGCTGCTAGGATTATCTTTCTGGGTTGTTACAGAGATCACCTCCTTCCAGTGGTGTCCTTTTCTCTACCTCAGGCATAAGTTTCTTCTTACTTTACAACAGTTTCATCAGCTACTTCTGCTGTACCTATCAAATAATTGTCACAACGATGTCATTATTTTTGCTGATTAGAAAAGCTCTTCAGTTACTTTTAAATAGAATCCTTTCTGAAACATTGTGTTGCTGAAATAATGTCTTACTACACAGACTTCCACATTCAGTCAACATTCGATCTTCTACATAGAAGAAACTTTACATAAAGAAGAAACCAAAATTTTCCTTGAATTAAAAAGCCTAGACTTGCACTTGTAATTGATATTTTTCCCTTTGACTACTTTAAATCTAAACCTCTTAGTGATAACTACTACTAATAAATCACCATAGTGAAACACTAAAGAGTTACCTGCCAGTTTTGTTGTCTGACTTACCAAGTGTTTTAGTTGTTGCTTTTTGCCCCCTTGTGTTTTGATGAGTTTGTGCAGAGGCTGTTAAGATTAATAAAATGTACGTACCCTGTCCAAATACTGTTTCCTCAGGCAGCTGTTCCTATTAAAGTCGAGGGAAGTTCTGCCTAAGCGAGGAGGTCAAGATTAAACATGATTAAAGTTTATATTTAATAGTTCTCTTTTACATTTTTTTCCATAAACAAACAAATTGGCTAGCAAATATCAGTAGGTGTTACTGTCACATGAATTGATAAGTACAGACCGAATCTCATGCTAGGTATTATGCAAACTTAAGATAGTACCAAAAAAGTTACCTGGGGATTTATCCATACTCCATAGAATAAGCTCCATGGAGTTACAGGGAGACCTATAAAATAACAGAGAAGTTATATGGATAGCATAGTAAGGAGTCACTGGAGATCAGCTGGAGACAGGAATGGGACAGTAGAGCGGTATGAGGGATTAGGATGGAGTCATGAATAAGTCTGCAGGTCTGTTTTAATAAATGTAAATGGGGAAGCTGACATTTAGTGTTACCACAGTAGAAGGGGTGATGTAACAAGACTACTAATGATATATGTAGCACTTGAGAGTGGTTTACAAACAAGACTCCTAACACTTGCAGAATAAGTAAATGTATGTTATCCTTTGGTCTCGAGAGGAGTTGAGTGACCCAAAGTCACAAACAAATAGCTAGTAAAGCTAGACAACTTAACAGCCTATGCAATTTTTAGAAGGGCAGTATTGAAATCATGCAGATCAGTTTCACAAGCATGTTCAGTCTTCAAAAGTAGCCATTTTTAAAGTAATACCTGGTTTTTGACCTCTGTGTTTCTTCCATGGGAAAAAGTACACTATTCTGTTACATGTCCATACAAAGTTCCCAGTCAGTTGCATGTCTGGAGTGAGATCTCACGTTCTTCCTAACAGTTAAAGAGGAAAGTGAGTCATAGATAAATTAATAGAAGAAGGAAATTGTGATTGCATAATGAATTATGTGCGCTATGTGAAAGGTGAATTTGGAGGAGTTTAAATGAAAGCTTTTTATGTGGTTCCTAGTGCTCAAAGGTAATACTTCTTTTCTGCATGTTTGTTTTTCTTTCATTTAGGAATAGACCCTAAGTTAAACATCCTTGAAATTGTAAAGCCTGTTGAAACTGTGGAGGTAGTGATTGATCCAGATGCCCATCATGCTGAGGCTGAAGCTCATCTTGTTGAGGAGGCCCAAGTGATAACCCTGGATGGGACGAAGCACATCACAACCATTTCAGATGAGACTTCTGAGCAAGTGACACGATGGGCTGCAGCTCTGGAAGGCTACCGAAAAGAGCAAGAGCGCCTTGGAATACCCTATGGTAATTGGACAAGACAGTTGTGTTAAGAAATGCATGATATTAATAAGAGGTGGAGAGTGATGAATTCAAGTGCTTAGATACTGTCTTGGCAATTTGCACTGCTGGTGATGAGTACAGTACAAATACCTTGACATAGCAGGGAGCCAGGGTTTCCAGTAATTCTTCATTCCCTCTCCGCCACCCCCTTATTTTTTTTTTTTTTTTTTTTTTAAGAAATGCACATGATTTTGACAGCCTTTCACTTTTAACCACCTGCCTCTTAGCCTAGGTTTCTAATTTTTGCTGACTGAAATATTGAAGATATTTTAATTAAATTAAAATTTCTTTCAGATCTAGAGTCTCTAGGGCTTTTTTTTTCTTTTGGTTGCTGCTGCTCTGTATTCCTTTGCTTGTGTAGGTTGGGCTCTGTCTGCATACTTGACAAGTATTTAAATATTACATATCATGTTTCCTACTATTCCATTCAAGTGATAATGTCTTCCACACTTCTGCTGTTCTATGTTGCCCCATGGTATTGATATTACAATTGTCTCTAGGTGATGCACGTGCAGCTGTGTGATATATTAGTTTAATATTGTCCTACAGGATATCATTTTAAAAAAAAAGTTCCACTATACAGTATGTTATAAGGCAGTGGTGTTCAGCCCTTTTGCCTGGGCAGCTGAATGGGCAGTGCCTGGTCCATCTGCGGGCCAGATCCAGCTGGTAGTCCTTCATTCAGCCTCATGGAGGGGAGCAAGGGACACCTTGGCCTCAACCCAGGACTGCAGGGGAAGGGGCCTTGACCCAGCCGTGGTGGAAGAGAGGTCTTAATGAAGCCCCTACCCAGCCTTTGGGGCTGGAGAGGGATTTGATACATCCCTTTAGGGGGGATTATGGTTTGGCCATCAGCAAAGAGGGCATGACTCACCTTTGACCTACCACAGGGCTTGGGGTTTGGGAATTTAGCAGGGAAGAACGGGTGTATTAATTGCCACTGCTCCCCCACCACCAAATTTCCTGACCCATGGGGAGCCCTGTGGTCCAGATGCAGTGGATCTGTGGTTTGCATTTAGTCCATTGTCTAGAGGTTCAGCACCCATGTTATAAGGTATTTAAAATAACATGCATACCTTTTAGGGGCAACTAACTTGTCTAGAAACTGGTATTATTGTTGTATAGCACTGGGTTATTTGACTGATCAGGAGCTGATGAGTCCGTATCCTTTTTAACCTGAAGACCAACCATAATTTAAAGAAAAAAAATACTGTTGTACCAAAAGTGCAAAATTCTTACATTGATGATTTTATGTTTTGCTAACCAAAATCCTTTGAATAATAACATTGGTGTTTTTCTACTACCCAGCAATTCAAACGAAGTAGGTTTTCAGTACATCTGGATTGTTAATATTAAACTGCTTTCTTCTTTTTCTTCTCATCTTTTTATAGTAAAAATTTAGATTCTTATCCTTTAGTTGCAAAGGAATCAATATCGATTCTTGCTTGAACTGCTGTGCTGAATGGCCCAGGGCCGGGCTTTATTACTAAAACCAGGCTTTTTTTAAACTTGAGTTTCAGTAAAGATATTCTTAATGAAATTTATTCTTTTCATAAGACTGTTCAGTTATTTGTTCCAGTTACGTGGTACAGCCATTTGTAGTACTTTTTCTATGGTACTTTCTGTTTTTAGTTCCTGTAAGAAACAGTTGTAGAACATCTAAAATGGACAGTATTTTTAAGAGTTGTTTTTTGTTGTTTTTTTCTTTTCTGTTTTTCCTTAGACCCTGTACAGTGGTCAACAGACCAAGTACTTCACTGGGTGGTATGGGTGATGAAGGAATTTACCATGACTGATATAGACATAAATAGTCTTAGCATTCCGGGGCGAGAGTTATGCAGCCTCAATCAAGAAGACTTCTTTCAGAGAGTTCCTCGGGGAGAAATCCTTTGGAGCCACTTAGAACTTCTCAGAAAATGTATGTGAGCCCTCTCACGTTTTAGTTGCTGTTTTGTCATTAAAAATAACTTGGACTATTCATTATTGGTTTTATTTTCCTACTTTTTTTTACTGTGAATGAATGCTGAATATTAGATAACCAAATATGCTAGCAAGAATACTCACTGTTATGAAAGTTAAATGTACATATTAATCTGGTATGCCTTTCCTCAGATTTATTCTTAATCTATGGTATTTACTCAAATGCAAAACAAGGTCTTTTCCCCCCAGTTAACATGGGAGGAGAAAAAGCCCCTTCTTTTACATTTGCCTGCAAGGGAACCACATTATAAATATATTGCCTATCTTTGAACTGCTGCTAAAAGCAACATGTGTTACATAATAGAAACCAACTATAAAGTTGATTAAGTGCAGTCAATCCTAACAATTACTATGAAGTGCATGACATATATGGGGAAAACATGCTGTTGAGAGCCTACCACAAATATAGTGGGTTTTGGGGGGTTTTTTACATGAAAATTTTTTGTGTCCCAGGTCAAATATGCCAGATCAGGTCCAAGTCAGTTTGAATCATTCAAGAACCATATGTGGCCCTGCTTGGGCCAGCCCCAGACTGGGGCTTCAGATACTTCCAAATCCTTTGGAAGGCATCCTGTGTGCAGGCCCAAGCCCACATGCTTGGTGTTCTGATGCCCCCAAGTTTTGCTTGCCCTCAGCCATATGGCCACAGGAGCAAGCTAGGAAGGAGTCTTCCATTTCCATAAAGGCAGCGTGTGGCTGAGATCCTCCTACTGGAAGTTGGCCAGCGAGAAGCTAACTATGAGGTGCTCCTAAGATTTGTGCAGCCCATCTGAATAAGACCTATGGTAGTACCCATTGAGCATAGTCCCTTTCACCGGTAACTCTTTTTTTTAAAGCCATGGTGAGCCACTACACTGCACACATTTCAACTTCCTTTTGACTCCCACAGCTGAGCTGCACCTTACTTTCTCATTTCCACTAATTCCTGTTTCTTGACCAGCCTTAAAAACATTTGGCAAACATCACAAAACGGGGCTCAAACAGCTTACCCAGAATCCCTGTGTCAACTGCTCTCTCAACCTGTTGCATATGATTAGTGTGGCCTCACCCTCCATAAGGAAAATAGACCAGGTTTCCCTGCATCTCATCTGCATATACCTTTTTGGAAGAGCCTAGGACACACAATAAGAATATGCAGTTCCAGTCATGAGTTGGGGTTATCTGGAGTACGCACATACTGAACAGTGCTGAGCTATGGGGTCACCATGGCTTGAAATGGTGTTGAATCTGGTGGGGCACTTCCATGTGCTGAGAGCGTGTAGGGTCTTGACAGTAAGGAGAGGTAGAAGGGCCGGCCAATTGTAAAAGCAGATTATACTAACCTGACCTTGTGGTAGGTTACCTGGCAGGGGAAACGCCATGTATCTGAGTCCAAGAAGGCAGTTTTCCTTAAGCCTCCTGGGGATAACTGTTCTTCTGGCATGGTTTAGTACCTGCTGAGGTGTTGGGGATTAATGCCCATTTTATAGAAGTGGGAGGCTCCTCCCTAGCTTGCTCCTGCAGCCATATGTCTGAGGGCACGCAAAACTTGGGGTCTGCACATGGGACGCCTGCCAAAAGACATTGGAAATATCTGAAGCCCCTGGTGGAGTGGAGGATGTTTGCCCGTTGTAGGGCCACTTGCAGTTCTGGACTGACTCATGGATTTGGACTTGATTTGGCTTAGAACATTAAAATTTCTTTTAAAAAATGGAAAAAGCTGATGGGAAGCAGAAAGCAAAGGGACTACTTGACCCCCTAGATTTATTTTCCCGTCTGTAGCAGTGGGAGGTTGACAAACTCAAGACAAACCTCCAATAATTAGGTTCTATACCTGGAAAATTATGGAAAATATATACATAATTCCAAACGTATATATTTTCTGTATATAGAATCTAATTATCTGGAGGTTGTTTTATAATATTGGTCATCTTGTATTCAAGTAAATATGGTAATATAGGAAGTAAATTGTGAGGCTTATAAGTTCTGCTTTGGTTTTAATACAACTTAGGTTCGTTTTTTATTTTTGACAGTTTTTAATTAATTATTGATTAAGTGCAGTTTATGGTGCACATTGCAATCATGTATAAATGCAAAAGGGAATAAGCCAATGCACTCATCTTTCAGGTTTGTCTGTGTGTATAATATTGAGGTACAGTTAAGTTAAAGGCAGTTGTTGATTTCTGTCTCAGTGGATATTGAAACATTTAAAAAATCCTATAAGTATAAAAGTAAATTTAAGAAAGGGGAAAAAAATCAATAGTAAGGATCTCATGCATAAACTAATAGTGAGAATTAAATGTCTTCCCAGATACCCATGTGCTGTGCATGCATTTTATATATATATATATATACTGTTAAATATTTTATTTCTGTAAGTTAATTTTTGTATACTTCTAAGCCTTTATGTTACGCTCAGAATTCCAAGCTGATTTTCTGTTTTAGAAGTCATTGGCCTTCAAATGACTTTCTAGGGAAAGGATTTGAATAAAGACTTATATTTTACTTTTACTTTGCAGATGTATTGGCTAGCCAAGAACATTCTGGAGAAATAGCAACTGTTACTATTGATCAGCGTGAGTAGTAATGCCAGCAGCTTATTAAGACAAGTATCTGTCAACAAGACGTTGACATGGCAGATATTTGGAGAGCCCCACAAGAAATCCATTTTTGAAAGCAAAACTCTAAGAGTTTAGTTTAATCAAGCCAAAGAATGTTTCTAATTCTTTTCTTTAATCATAGGCTTTCTGCCCAATTTTTTACTCTTATCAAATCGCATTGGTAATATCAGCTGTTTGAATCCACATTCTTGGTGAATGTATACCAGAAGTATAGCTTTATTTTTTGTCCAAGATTTTAATTTTTCCAGCAATCATTTTTAAAGCTGCACTTGGTGTTACTAGATTACAATTTAAAAAATTTTCTGAATTAGAAAGAAAATATTTAGTAATTTTGAAAAGCAACATGATCCATAGTGACCTGCTTAGAACTGATATAAAGACATTCATTGTAAAGTGAAATACCATGAGTCTCAAACTGTTGCAGAGCAGTCTAATATAATAGTACTTATCATGTAGAAATTCAACTAATTTTTGGAAGTCCCCTTCCAAAATAATTGTGTTTATGCAGCAGAAGGACTATATTACATCCTTGCCATGGATTTTGTTATGGGGCAAAGGTCCCATAGAGGGACCTCTACAATACCTTTGCAGTCTTTTTGAACCACTAAAAAAAATACTTCATTGCTTTCTGTATAGATTAGCAGAGGAGAGTGTTCAGTGACTTTGGGAAGAGGTAAAGGATTTGGAGGGGCAGCCAGTATATTCTAGTTTATAAATTTGAGGAAGCAGTCATGGAGGGACTATACTACAAATGAAGTAAGATGGATTTTTTTTCTCCCAGCCCTCAGGTCAGGGCATTCTTAAAGCCCAATTGCATGGGTTTATGGTGGCTTCCCAAGTATTGGCCTTAGTGAAATTATAATAATGAAATAATTTTTCACAACTGAATCACACCCACACCCAAACAAATTTAGTAAAATGGACAATTCACGGAAGTTTAGGGCTGGAAGGGACCTTGTGAGATCATTGGGTCCAGCTTCCCTGCTCTGGTCAGGAAAGACTGCTGGGGTCAAAATGATAGAAATGTATAATATATTTAGAAAATACAGTCAAATCCGCTTTAAATAGGTAGAAAGTATTTAAGTTATTTTTAGGGTGATGACATCTTTTAGAGGAAAATGTTTGGTTCTTACTGGTATTATCAATAGCTTTTAAAGTATGCCTTTGTGTATGAGGTTTTTCTTTCAGCCTTTTGTAATGAATGTTCTTCTCCAATGTTTTACCTTCTACAGCTGTGCAAATTATTCCAGCATCTGTACAGCCTGCTACCCCAACCACCATTAAAGTAATAAACAGCAGTGCAAAGGCAGCTAAAGTACAGAGAGCTCCAAGAATCTCAGGAGAAGACAGAAGTTCACCAGGAAACAGAACGGGTATGGTCTCCATTTCTTAAAAATTTATTTTAGAGAGGTGAGAGTGCTTGTGGGTAGTATCTTTTATTTGACCAGCTGCATCATTTGGATACACTTAGAAAAGCTGTTGGGTATCACAGTAGCCTTTCTTGGGTCTCTGGAGAGAAGCAGGCACAGCCGAGCTAAACAACAAATGGAACAATGTCTTTTACAAAACTCCATAGGTAAATAAAAACAGGATATGAGAGAAATTATCAGGTAGCCAACTGACAAGAACAACGTAGTAAAACCCTGGTAAGTGGAAGAGCAGGATTGTTCAGGAGGCTTGTTATCACCTGTGAAATGCAGTGAGTATCAGGTAGATTACCATATAGGCCAATAAGTTATTGTTTAAGTCCCTGACTCAGTGTGTCCCAACAGGCTAGTGAATTTTTGTTTCCTGGCTCATTTTTTGAAGGTGCCTGGTAAATTTCCCTTGCATGTGAGAACTATGAGGGCAGACAAGGAGTGATTACCCTGTGAAAAATATTCGACCTGCATCCTAATGTCTGTCCTTTATCTTACTGAGAGGGGACTTAATAGCAGCCTTCAACTACCTGAGTGGGGTTTGAAAGAGGATAGAGCTAGACGGTTCTCAGTGGTGGCAGATGACAGAAGAAGGAGCAACAGTCTCAAGCTGCAGCAAGGGAAGTTTAGGTTAGATATTAGGAAGAATTTTCTCACTAGGAGTGTAGTAAAACACTGAAACCAGTTACCCAGTGGTGGTGGTGGAAGCTCCATCTTTGGAGGTTTTCAAAACCTGCCTAGACAGAGCTTTGGCTGGAATGATCTATTTGGGGCTGGTCTTGCTTTGAGCAGCGGGTTGGACTAGGTGACCTCCTGAAGTCCTTTCCAACCCTAACTTTCTGTGATTCTGGTCTCTAGGTTTTGTTTGGTTTCATTCATGTAGTTTCCATGAGGGTATGTGGTGCATGGGATGAGGCATACCACAGACAAGTGTGTGATCCATGGATTCTGATCAGTTTTATTGTGGGGAGTGTTGATTGTTGTAGCAGTAGAGATGACTTGACAGGTTTTGCTTGTATTGTTGAGGCAGAGTTGGGTCCCATTATATGCCTGTTGTTTAGCAAGGAGTTTGGCTCTGTTGTATTGGGAAAGGTTGGGGGGTGTCTGAAGGCCAGAATCAGAGTGCCTGGAGATATTTCTCTCAAGATCTGGTCCTTTTTGAGTCTAACCTGTAATTGTTTGATGATCCTTTTTATTGGTTCAAGTGTGGGATAGTAGGTGACAAACAAGGGTATGTGATCAGTGGAGGTTTTCTTCTTATACCATAGTAGAGTGCTGTGGGGTGTTTAATGGTTAAATTGCATGACAAATATGCAGCATACCTTGGATCACTCTAAGGTGCTATTTTTATCAGGCTTTCTGTGTTCACTAGTACTTGGATGGAAGGCTGGCAGGAAAAATTCAGACGTTGCAGGGATGAAGTAGTTAACGACCCTCTTCCTATTCTGAGCCAATAAAATTCCCAGAATAGTGTTAGAGCAGTGTGTTTATTGGACATACCATCTGGTAGATCAGACAAATGCCAGATTATGACTGTCGTTTTCAGTAAAGATCTCCTGTCCTTTCTGCACCCTGCTTCCATACCATTTGTTTAAACTTTAATTTTGTTTGTTAGATGCTGAAGGAGGAAACTAAGAGGGCAAATAATTAGTATGTTATAGATCCTTAGTTGGGCAGTAGGAGCAGTGTTTGTTCAGTTCCTGCCATCATTTTGTTAGCACTATCATTTAAGTGAAGGTTTATTCAGGAAAACTGCATATTGTTCTGCAGTTTATTTCCAGAATTTCTGTTCACTTCTCTTCATTTGGCTCTGCATTAGACAAGTGTCCTTATGTTCTTTTCTTAAGGTCATTTATATGTTCTGTAAGCTTTGGCAAAGTGTCTTGTAGTGGACACACCAAGATTTTCAAAATCAGGAAGCTAAAACTGGGCTCCTCAGATAAGACCTTCAAAACTGACTCCAAAGGGAGTTACTGCATGATAAGTACTTCTGGAAATTCAGCCCGTTTGTAAGTACCCCTTTATAGTTTTAGGAAATAAAGCTTGAAGGATCATTTTTTAAAAAGTCAGTATTTTGTTAGCTATACCTGAGGGATCTTGACCTGACCTCATATGAATTTTATAAAGTCTTTCAGTAAAGTAAATTCTAAAGTAATTTCAGTAGGAAATTTGAGAGGAACATCTGAGTGTGTCTCTTCCTCAAATATATATTTGTAAAGGAAAACTCTAAGGCATATTTTCAAGGATTAAAATGTACTCAAATAATTGCACTTGACACTGAATAAAAATATAGTTCAAACTCAGTAGGTTTGTGATGTTCATTTGGCGCATGTGTGCATGCATGTGAAGGAGATTGGTATTGATAGCTTAACTTGTCTTAGCAGGAAAATACTAGTCTTTGGAGTTCAACTACAATTGATCAAAAGTAATAGCCACTCTTGAGAATGTAATTTATTTTCATTGGCATGTTTTTTCTGTGTTTGCAGTTTCAATGAACTTGGGTTAATTTCACTTTTTGTTGCTTTACAATAGGAAACAATGGCCAGATCCAGTTATGGCAGTTCTTGCTAGAACTTCTTACTGACAAAGATGCTCGGGACTGTATTTCTTGGGTTGGTGATGAAGGAGAGTTTAAGCTGAATCAACCCGAGCTAGTTGCACAGAAATGGGGACAGCGTAAAAATAAACCCACCATGAACTATGAGAAGCTTAGTCGTGCTCTGAGGTAAGGTCTACCACTAATTTCTTCTGTGAAGTTGTTCAGTGTTTCCAGTTAATTTCTGTTGTATGCTCTCCTAAGAGATAGATGGATAATGACAGCTAAGCCATCTGCTGCTTCAGCTCCCATCAAATCTTACCATTCTGGGTCATTATTTGAATGTATGAGATATGTCACCTTTAGGAGACGATAAAATATTTTGATAATAGAAGTTTCCAAAAAATGTTTTAACATGGCACACCTCAATTTTTTCAGCTGTTCAAAATGTCCTTTTCCTTTTTTTTAATATTTGGAGCTCTCCATTTCTCTTGTAACACACCAACCAATAGCTTCACATTTTCATTGATGGCAAAATAAAATACCCGCCTCACAACTGTTCACTATTTTATACAGATTTGTGAAAATTACTACTTTTTTCTTAATCAAATTACATACTGCTAGTAGTTCACTTTCTTCCCAATACAGTCAGTAGTGTTAAACGGATATTCTATGCTTATTTCTTTAGTTTCCTAATTGTTAGTAAAATTTCAGATTTTGCGTAGGATTTTTTCTTTCACTTCATGGTTTAAATGCTCATTTAGATTGATGAGTTCAGGCACTTACTAACCTCCTTATTGTGACAACATAATAATGCAAACTCAGACACAGTTAATAAACAAACTGTTCTTTCTGTATTTGCTGCCACTATAAGTTTCCAATAAACTGAATTGCCGGGTACATTGACTTTCTGCAACAAAGATGCAGGCTATTCATTAGGATTTTGCTATTTGAAGTAAATGAGAATTATGTTACCAAGTCATACTAATTGAGTTTTTAAAATCCAGCCTTTAATCCAGCAGTTCCCAAACTGTGGGTCGTGACCCCAAATGGAGTTGCAGAAACAGCAGATGGGGTTGCAAGAAATCACTGTAATCTAGGAGTGGGCAAAATATGGCCCGCAGACCGGATCCGACCCACCAGGCAATCTTATCCGGCCCACAGGCACCCACCTACTAATTGTACCCTGCCCAGCCCACGTGCCTCGCTCCCACCCTCATATGTAGATTGGCCTGGCACAGCTTCCAGGCAGGGCAGCTGCTACTACTGCTGCAGCCACTGGGGGACCCACTTGGCTTCCCTGGTGGTCCTGCTTGCTCCAGGCACCAGGTAGGGAAGCAGCAGGGGCGGGAGAAGGGGGAGCTGCAGCTAGGCTGGAGCATTGGGCTGGAGCTGGCAGCAGCACAGAGCACGTACCTGGGGAGCAGCGGGAGAGCAGAGCTTGGGTGGGCAGGGTGTGGGTGTGCGGGGGGTGTGGGGACACCCCACACTCTCCTTCCCATGATGCACAGCCCCTGCCACTGGCAGCAGCAGCAGGTGCTGAGGGTGCTCGTGCTCCACGCAACCGTTGCTGCTGGCGGTATGTGGCTCTGGCCAGCACTGCGCATGGTGGCAAAGTGCACAGGCAGGTCAGCCTGCCTTTATCATGTGAGCCTCTATTTAGTGCACGTGCATCTACCAGCACTCAACATGCCACCGGGGGAAGCCCCATGTGATGGATTCGGGTGCCTTCACCGCTCCCTGTCGTGCAGGTCCCTGGACTCAGCCAGGAGTGGATGGGAACTGAGTCCTGGGATCTGCATGGCAGGGGGCAGGGAAAGCAGCTGGCTCCATCTTGCAGGGCTTGGCCCGATCACACAAGTACTGGGAGCTGCACATGCGCCATGTGGAGCCCTGCACAATAGAGCAGGCCGGCCTGGCTGTGCTCATTGCTACCACATGCAGCACTGGCTGGAGACACATGCCACTGGGCAGCAGCACCTGCGCAGGCCACAAATGCCCCAAGCACCCAACGCCTGGTGCTGCTGCTGCTCCTGCCAGTGACAGGGGCTGTGCACCATGAGGGGCAGCATGGGGGGTCCCAGCACTTCCACCACACTCTCCATCACACCCCACCCTACACCCTGTGTCTCCCCCCCAAAACCTTCCACATAAATCACCACAGCATACCCTGTTGTCCTGCATCACCATGGCTACCAAGGTGAAGCATTGCAGCAGCATGGATTTGTGGCCTGCACTGCAGGTAGGCAGGTAGGAGGCATGTCACCTAGGCGAGCATGGCAGTGTGGTGCTCCCACCCATGCTGGATCCTGCCCGCTGCACCACAACCCCCCCCCACCCTCCCCGTGGCAAGCGCAGCAGAGTGGGAAGCCCCGAGCAGGCAGTCCGCATCCTCCCCCCCCCACCCCAGGCTCTGCTCCAGCTGTGCTGCCCACCATGTGTGAGGACAGGTGGAGGGATCTGTGCTCCACTCCTGCCACAGCAGCTGCCGCTTCCCACAGGCAACAGCCAGGGGTTGGGCACTGCTGGAGGGTGGCAGGGGTCTGTGAGCCCTGGCCCTGGGGCACCTCAGGGAGTTGGGGGCTGTGAGTTGGAAGTGAGGGGCCATGCTGAAGACATGGAATCATAAATGGGATCATGCGGAGCAAATGTTTGGGAAGCACTGTTTTAATCACCTAAATGTGGGATTAAGCTTCAGTTTTCAGAAAATTCTGGCTTGGATGGTGGTGTGTAAATTCACAACAATTTTCTGAGTATATTACAAACCTACTATTTCTCAGTGTTAACACTGAAGCAGTTCTGTTTTGAAGCGACAAAGATTTAATGTTCCTGAGAAAATGATTTTAATTTAATCCTGATGATGTGAGGATTTATGGATTTTTTAGCACCCTTAATGTGAGTAAAATCACATACTAATATTTTACTATTTTCAGTATTTTGGCTTTTGTTTCTAGCATGTTTTGAAAGTCAAATAAGGTAGCCACGCATAAGTATCAGTAAAAACAAACAAACCCAAAACTGCTATTTATACTTGAGTGTGCTTTATCTAAAATTGCAGACACACACATTTTCAAATTTGCTGAAGTCAGTGGCTTCTTAAAAACCAGGTAGTTTTTTTTTAATTGTCTTGATTTAAATTGAGCCACCTTGAATATACAGTTAAATGTGTAAAATGCTTCAAATTGAACATTAATAAAACTGTTTCCTTAATATTTCCTAAAATTTCTTAAAGTATTGTTTTAACATTTATAAAACGTGTAATGTTGTTCCCTTTGCTGTATTACTATTTTGCTTTATCCAATTGTGGTATTAGGATATACATAAAAAAATGTATTCCAATATCAAAACAACGAAAGTGATTTTTTTTTTTTTTAAAGATTTGGGGGAGAAAGGGAGGGAGGGGTACATAAGACTTTCAGCACTCCAGCACAGCTGAAGAGTTAAAGAAAAATGTTCTTATTATCAGGGTATTTATATAATTATTTGTCTAAATGATGACTGGGGGGAAAATGTTTTTTTTGTTCCTCATATGATTGCTCTTTTGGCAGCTGTTTCAATATTGCCATGTTTTCTAATGCTTGAGAGTCTTGGGATAATTTAGGCCTGTTGCTGCCACTAAAATAAATGCTGCTATTTTCCTGGATTTGTTTAAACAAAAAGTGAGATCTAACTTTGTTAACATTGGTTTGCTTACTAATTAAAACCACTGTGTAAATTTCTGAGTATTAAATGACAATGAAGCTGCTGATGAATGCATAAGATACTTTGCCCAAATGTTGTAAAGATAAACAAGTAGCTCTTGTTCTCCCTCATAATAATCAGGGATTACAGTTGATTTGAGGGTTTTTGGTGTGTCCCTGACTGCTACCAGTGAATTACCAGAAACAGTATCTATTTCCTTATTCAACAGAAAAGTAATACTTGGCTAATTTTTTATCTTCTGTTTGCTGATGGCAAAGTAGTATGTGAAATGTAAAGCTAAAAAGTTTTAAACTGCTCTCATTCTGAGAATTACCATCAGCAGCAAAGATTTTCTTGAGCTGTCTTCCAAAGCAGTTGGGAAAGAATTGTATTCAGTTGTTTCTGTTTCTTCCGCAAAATTACATTGAATTAAAAAAGTGTGAAGGACTAAGTATATTTTGACATACACAACTAGATCAGAAGAAAGGAAACAAATTTTGGGAACTGGAGTTTCCCTAGGCAGTGTATCCTGATTATTTTCTCTAGGGTCCAGTCACTGAATATAGTGGTCTCTTAGTTCACACTGATTTTGCTTTTTTTTTTCCCCTCTCCATGAAGGTATTATTATGATGGGGACATGATCTGCAAAGTACAAGGCAAGAGATTTGTGTACAAATTTGTCTGTGACTTGAAAACTCTCATTGGCTACAGTGCAGCAGAATTGAATCGTTTGGTCACAGAGTGTGAGCAGAAGAAGCTGGCGAAGATGCAGCTCCACGGCATTGCACAACCAGTCACAGCAGTGGCACTAGCTACAGCATCCCTGCAAACAGAGAAAGATAATTAAGCACTAGGACCTGAAAGTAGGAGCCAGAGGCCTTTCCTATATACCCAGAGCAGTTACTGCTCTTATGTTTATCAGAATTGGAAGCTTCTATTATTCTTTGGCAGTACAATATGATGCATGATTTTCTACAAGGAACTAAGGCTCCCATAAATTTGGATCTTTTAAGCAGCATATATTTCAGTATGAGTTAGGGGATCACCACAGGTTTTTCAACATGAACACTGACCCACTGTGGCATGTAGTCTGGAATTGGTCAGAAAAGGTGAACTGTTCTCAATGTTGTGTGTCCAGCCCTGCAAAATATTTGTTACTGTGTGAAGTATAAACAGGAAACAGGCTGGTCAGTTACTTGAGTTCAACTATTTTCACTATTTTTATTTGCCATTGATTACCAAATGGAATCTGATGCGTTCAGAGGTAAAGCATAGGTTGTCAATAAACATGCTCATTATTTTCTTCTAATCAAGCATAGCTGAAAGAAAAGACGTATTAAAAAATTACAAGGCATCAAGTCTTTAAGATAGTGTCTCTACTTATAAGCAAAAGAAACTAAGAATAGACTGAGCTGAAGATCAGTGCTGAAGAAAGAGATCCAGATTTAAATCTGGCTTAGGTCAAAAGCCAACTGTGAGTATTTCATTTAAATATGTAGATAACATGCATATATAAGGATAAGTACAAAACTGTTTTGAAAGACATTGTCATGCTAGAAACTCGGTTAAAAAAAAAAATCCATGTTTTCTCTAGTCATGTGGCGATTAAAAACTTGAAAAGATTTCCCCTCACCTAAAGAGTACCTTTTGGTTTTTAATACTCTACAGAGTACTGATTAGTCCAGGATGCTCATACCTGCACTGTAGCTGATCTTGATAAACTGAAGACTTAATCACAGTCAGCAGTCCAATCTTGCTTAAAAACCAAATGTAGGTTGCAAATAATTATACAAAGAACTAAAGCTTGACTTTGGAAAGTATTGTAGTTTGCGATATTAAAATATGAAAAATACTTCTTTTAATGAGTTTATTTACAAACATCAGATAATGTTTTGCAGCCTCAAAAACACAACTGCATGTTCCTGAGTTCAAAGCGGGATAATTGTCTGGATAATTTTTTACAAAAATATATAGTTGCAGTGTATCCTGAATCCCAAGACACTGCTTGTTGTACATAGTGCTTCACATACATGGGAAGAACAAA
The DNA here is from genome assembly GCF_000455745.1 of Alligator sinensis. Lineage (NCBI taxonomy): Eukaryota > Metazoa > Chordata > Crocodylia > Alligatoridae > Alligator > Alligator sinensis. The sequence goes on from NW_005842835.1 coordinate 62,685, forward strand.
AATGTCTCTGCAGTTTGAGCTGCCTTTCTGCCTTGCTAGACTACTACCTTTGACATCTGAAAAGTGTATTTTTTCAGTTTTACCCACCTCCCCCTTTGTGTTACTATACATTTTTGCTGCTTTCTGCAAGTAATGACTTAAAAAAAAATAGTGAGCCACTGGTAAACGTTTTATCTTCACTTGACTCGTAGTTAAAATATAATTGGATAAGGACAAAATCTTTATTTCCATTATGAAAGGTCAAGTTGCCCTGAAAAATTAAATCAAGAACCTGACTCCATTGACAGGTGCTGAATCTAAAAGGTACTGAAACTGAATGGGAGCATGAGGCCATTGTTCTTGATAGGTAAAAAGAACAGTCTTACTTGCTTTCAAAGGAAATAAAATTGGAGAGGCTGATATAGCTGTAGGGTTTTATTTCTCAAGAACCCTTCATGAAAAGAATGTGTATTATCTAGATCAGTCATCATCTCAATGCCCCTACTTGTAGGCCTAAGGATCTCTTGCGTGGGTTTTTTGTCTACCTTTTAAAATATAACTACCACCTTCATTGTAGCACTTGTGCCAAGCTCCTGTCAGGATTCTTAATCTATGAAAATGGTTTGTTTTTTTTAATATCTGAAGTGCTCCTTTGTCCATCAACAGGAGAGCATACTTCCTCCAAAAGATACGTTAGCTGTGTAAGAAACTATAAGCAAATTCAGTTTTTAGTTACAGATGCAAATACATCTGTCGAGTCAAATACCTATTTGTTAGCATTGTTCTGGTAGAAGCTCAGTCCATTTTCACTGTAGGTCAGAAATTTGTAATCTATTCTGTAAATAAGACAACTATGGGACAGCTAACTTGCTTATTAATGGGGACATTTAACCTGCAAGTTCTATGGCTAAAACTTTTCTTTTGGGATGTTTTTTTCTAGTCTAGTGTCCCACTGTTTGAAAGGGGGGGGGGGGGGGGGGGCAGAGAAACTGCCTCTCTCTCTCTTGACAAGATGTTAAACATACAGCAGTTTATGAATACCTTTCTAGAAGAAGTCTAGAATACTGCCAAGGAGCAGAAAAAAAGAGGGCTTAAAATGTTAACCAACCCAGTCAAAACAGGACTGCAGAAGAAAGATTTAATATCCAAGTTAAAAATTAAAATGAGTGCTTTACCCTTGAGTATACACAAAAAATAAGAAACCTATTAGGAAGTAGTAAGACATCAAAGCTTTCTTTGTAAATACATTTTATTCTGACATTCTTCAGTAGCTTTCAGTACTCTTTTGGGTGTATTCATTTTACTTCTTCATAGGGTCATCTGCTCTTCCACTTTGCTTCTGCCATTAAAAAAGGACCAGGGGTGTATTTCAAACAGCATAACTATGCTGACATTTTCTGTAGTTGAGGGAGAGATCTGTGACTGACTTGATGTCTTCAATTAATTAAAAGGTGTAGAATATATTGTCAAGAGTTATGTTCTGTTGCTGCCAGAAGAAAAACATAGAAAGTATATTCCCAATTTTTGTAAAACTGAAGGTTTTTGCATACTTTTTACTCTTTAAATAAAGACACTTATACTCTGCTAATAATTATGTATTTCTTTTGTGGTTTTGAATTTTTTTGGTAATTTTACATGAAACAATTATTTTCTATTTTTACTCTAAAATATTTGTGCATAAAATGTCAATATAGTAAAATTAAAAAAAATAAAACTGTTACAGCTAATGTTTTTGGTGATTTGTTTATTAGCTTTTTAGTAGGGCTTTCGTGGCTTCTCTAAAGATGTAGCTAGTTTAAAGATTTATGTACTATTTAATTTTTTGTCATTTAAAATGCAAGCTAGTTACAAAAAAGGGGTAAACTTTGATTTTTAAAAAAGAATTATCTTCATGACTATATTTAAAATGGAAGAGATCCAACAATGTTTGAAGAGGTCTTACTTCCAACATTTATCTCTAAATCCAAATTCCATCAACTTGCTTCACATTTAATCTCTCCAACTCATCCCGTATATTTTTTCCTAATACATTATCCTAAGGTTTTTCCGTACCTATGGGAGCAAAAGTAACATTTTTGTTATACTCTTAGTTCATTATTATCAGGTCTCTAATCACAAATACTGAGTCATTCTGTTTCTGTAGTACTTGTGTTGTTTTCTGTGTGCGCAGATTGATTGCTCTACCATCTTCCTTTGAAACTGTCCACTGGAGTGTCTTGGCAAAGTGACATGCAAGTGGTGTCCCCCCAATGGGTGTCACACTTCTTTCAATCCCCTTTCTTTCCAGTCGGGCACCACAGCTGCTTTATGCCACGTTCTGGTTGTGCCTTATAATGCCAAATGGTTTTTGAATTCATATTAGCTGCATCATATCCATCATCACATCATCAATCACAGCTGTACTTCTAATAGCTGGATAATTAATCAATGGCACAGCTCTCATACGTTGTGACGAATCATCACGGGCACCTTTGAAGTCAAGATCAGATATTTTTGCTTGTTCTAATTCAAATTAATTCAGGAAAGTCCTGTATTATATAGGCTAATTGAATTAGTCCTGTCTTGTATGCATATGCGCCTGTCACCGTAGCACGTAACAGTATGTAATGCATTTAGCTTCATCCACAGTGAAATGGAAGGGTTATAGCCACTGGTACTGATCAGGAACTGAAGAGCAAAGTGGTTTGCCTGTCACTTGGAAGTCTGTAGCAGCGCTGGCACTTGAGCCTTGGTCTCCCAAATTGAAGATGAATCACTGGGCCATCACTTTTATGTGGACCCTAAATTATAAATGGAAAACAGTAGCAGCAAAGCCCTAAAAGACGGTTATGTATATAATACAATCTGGTATTATATACATAAAAATGGATAGAGGTACTAAATATAACTAAGCAATTCCAGGATTAGAGGCCATGGCATGTAACCAGGTGACAGACTAAATTAGCCTGCTAAAACTTCAGAGCTTGGCCAAAAATTAAAAATGAGGAGAAGGGTGGTGGAGGGTTGAATGTCTACCTTTAATTAATAGCTGTTCTGTCTTTGTAGTATTCATCCTCCTGAAACCAAAATTATACATTGCTAACGGCAGCAGTATCTGAAGCTGTATCTGCAACCTGTGAAATAGTCACTTTATTATTTATCGCCCCTAACAAGGAAATTGGTTGTTGCATCTGAAGTTTATGACACAATTAACATCCACCTATGTTATTTTTATAGGTGGTATCACAGTAACAAGCTATGTTGTGAAAAGAACACCACTTCATAGATAATGAATTATTGATTATAACTGTAAGCAGCTCATTAATTCAATTGCTTAGTAGAAATTAAGGCAGTTAAAAGGGGAGCTTCTAGCTGGTAACTGCTGTTTAATTTATATTGAAGATAATTAAAATAATTACGTAAATAACTGGTTTTATCTGTGTTGCTAGTAACATTTTAAATTACTAGCAAGGATTTTGTTTGTCTTTATTTGTGGTACTTGTTTACCTTTTGCATTTGTCTGGACAATGGAAATCAATGAAAAGTCTGTTTCACTTTTGTTCATATTCATTTTCAATGTTGCATTTTGAGGGCTGGCGTGTTTGGTTTGCAAACACGGTAAGAGGATGTTTAGTTCAAAATAATTCTCTTTTTAAATCTCTTGATCTACCAAACTGGGGCAGAAATTTCTTCTGCTTTTTCTGAAAAAAACCTCAGAACTAGTTTTGACAGTCAACCATGATTTGACGCTCTTGTAACCGAAGAAAGATGGCATTATTAGTACCATTCTGTCCTGCTTTAGGTCCCATATGTGTATCTTGCCACCCCAACCTGAATTTCAACTTAAATGGAAGGAATTGGCATCTATGAACTTTATTTTAATCTTACAATTATTACTTGAACACCGAAGGTGGAGGGGACGAAGGAATGGGACAGGCAAACAGGCATACCTCCCTGGAGCGCAATGCACTTGTTGGAGGACATTCTAACCCAGCCAGGTTATACTTTGGAATTAATATATCAGTCAACCTTCTTCCCCCTTCCCACCCAACAAGTTTCTTTGTAGCTTCTTCAGCGTTTCTACCATGACATCCAGTGGTGTAACTAAGGCAGGGCAACTTAGGTGAAAAAACAAACCGCTGCTCCTGGCAGCCTCACAACAGCAATCTTGGCAGCAGCAGCAACAGCAACTGGATGGCACCACTGCCCCTGTGCCCTGGTGCCTGGTTATGTTCTTTGCTGTTGCTGACACCCGTGCCATGGACCTGTTCCTTAGCTCTCCCTCTGTGTGGTTTTTAGGATTGCCTCGAACAGAAACCCAAGGAAAAGTTCAGGAAGCTTTTAACAAATTCTTGACACTTTTAAAAGGGGAAAAGAAAGCTATCGAGTATTGATATTGTTATTAAACATAAGAAAAGTAAACTGTGCATGTAAGTGAATCCTTCTGTCCAAAAAGTGAATTCCAGCCACTCAAAAAGCCTGAGAATTAATAAGCACAATCAGTTTTTGCCTCTAACAGTAGCTGTGGTTTCCACTATAATGCATTGTATTTTGTATTTTATCATGCATTCACTCGTTTTTGTTTCATCGAACAATCTGCTGTGGGACAGACATTTATCTGATGCTAGGTATTGTTATAAATCCAAGTTGTAGAGTTACCTCTCACAGTTTTCATTGCTTTAAGGATTGTTTTAAAAAACTTGACTGGTGTAGAGAGTCATGTTGCATGTCAGTAATTCTCTGCCAATTGGTAAATAATACATTACCCCCTAAATATTTAAAATTGAAGATTTCATTGTCTAGCTGTTGTCTAACCTGACAATTTGATAGTTCTGTTTACCACATATCACTTCTCTGCCTGGATCAGCCATTTCTGACTCATGAAATGCTTTGACTCAGACTGGACACACACAATATCATTGCTCTCTGGGTGAAAGTAAGAGTGTAATTCTTGTAAATTCCATTATAGTGTCTGTTGGCAAGAGAAGAACGTAGGAGCTAGCAGATAAGTATTTACAATCCTCCAGTTGGAAGCAAGCAGTACCCTTCTTTTTGTACTGCAATCAGGAAAATGTCATAAATAAAAATTCTTTAGAAACTTCAGGTCCCATTCAGTGCTTTGGAGGAAAGAAAGGATAAACATGAAATCAGGAGACAATGTAAAAGAAAATCAGTGTTACTGAGGTAGGGGTAGAAATGGAAGTTTTTTCCATCTGGACTACACAGACATAAACCAAGAAGTTGCAACTAGACACAAATTCAGGAAATCATTTACATAAGTGATATTGGGTAACGTTTCCAAAAACTTTTATGAGCCCAAGTTTCATCAACTGTGACTTTTTGCAAATAGGATTTAAGCTCCTAAATCTGCTTGGTGCTTCTGAAAGCTATACTTTGTGTGGCACTATGAGGACTCTTTAATCTCTGCTCCGGGGTGGGAATTGTGTGCTTATGCAGAACTCATTCAGCAAGGATATAAGTCAGAAATCCACTGTGAACAAGTACATTTTTTTTGGAGGGAGAATCTTTAGCAGTTAAAAACCCATTGAGACAGACTAGTCTTGTTTAGAATCACCTGGGTTGGGAAGTCTCTCAAGCCAACTACCTGCATGAATGCAGGATGCACCACTCAGGCATTCATCTGGGATAACATATCTGGCCTCTCAAAACCTTCATTGTAGGTTTTCAACTTTCCTGGGCATCTAGGTCCACTGTTCTGGTACTGAGGACTCCATCCCCACCCCATGATTTAACCTTAAACTAAATCTGCTTTGCTGCAGTTGAAACCATAGATGAAGTCCTGTTAGATAATCACCCTCTTTCCCAAAGGCCCCAGCTATAAATGGGTATCTGGCCATTCGAACTGGGCAGTTAAAGGCAGATTCATAGATTGTTAGGGGCTGGAAGGGACCTTGCAGATCATCGGGTCCAGACTCCCCCCTGAAGTGACTGTCCAGTCTTCTCTTGAAAACCTCCAGGGTAGGAGACTGCAGATGGATATGATGATGCAGCATCACTCCCTTGAGTGCTGTTGGCTATAAATGCTGCCCTGGATTAACTATGCTATTAACTAATTGGTTAACTATGCTAGTGCAGTTCCTCCTTAAGAGGACTTTTGTCCTTTTCTTGACTTGCTTTGGACTGCTTTGAAAATCTCTTTGTCCAAATGCTTAGTTTATCGATTTAAACATTTGTATGTTTTCTGTCTTCAGCTCTTTAGTAGGTGTGTTTGCTTACCTACTGTCCAAGTACAAACAGTTAGCTTTACACTGGACATGAGACTGACCCTCCCTCTCCCAAACTTAAGTAAGGAGACTAAGGTCTTAGTTTGACCTCAGTAACAACAAATGCATAAAAAGAGCATGATGTGAACACATGGACATTTTCTCCTTCTTCAACCTTTGGTATGAAATTGGTCTTGGACTCCTTTTGTGGGGGAGGGAGTTACCATCTTGAAACTAGAAAAAGAAACAAGACATATACTAAAAAAATCCAATATCTACTATAACATATTTTAATTTTATTTGAAAAAATATTTTTGCCCTGATTTGTGTGTGTTTGCATAGTGTTTCTAGAGGCAATTGCATAAGAGCTCAAAATACACTCTTACGCTTGTGGGGGAATAAGAGGGTGTATGTGGGGGCTGTGTAGTTAGGGTGTGAGTATGGTGCGTGTGGAAGGGTGTGGGTGTGGGGTATATGGTTGGGATGGGTGTGTGTGGGAGGGTGTGGGTATGGTAGGGATGATGGGGTGGGAGGGTGTGGGTGTGTTTGGGGCTATGGTGGGGGAGTATAGGAGTGTGCGAGTGTGGGGGGCTTGTGGTGGGGGGTAGGAGTGTGGGGACTGTGGTGTGTGGAGTATGTGTGGGGGCTGTGGGAGGGCATGGTTGTGTGTTGAGGGTATGGTGGGAGGCAGGGAGCCAGTCCTGCCCGTCCTGTCCTGTCCTGGCTGCAGTGCACCCATCCCCAGCTGCAAAGTCCAGCCTATCCCATCCACTCCCGGCAGCACATGGTTCCTGCCTGCACAGCTGAGACCCACAAAGTGCAGCACGGAGCTAGCCTGGCTCATCCCATCCCCTCCTGGAAGCACATGGTTTCCTGCTGCATGGCAGGGACCGATGTGTGGCACAGAGGGCCCGGGCTGGGCTGGCTCCGTGCTGTGCTGTGCAGGTCTCAGCCTTGCAGCGGGGAATGCGTGGTGCCAGGAGGGGATGGGACAGGTTGGGTTGGCTCTGTGCTGTGCCACACAGTTCCCGGATGCAAGGCTGGGACCTGCACAGAGCCCAGCCAGGCCTGGCCCATCCCAGCCACATACAGTTCCCCACCGCATGGCCAAGACCCACGCGTCATGGCACAGAGCCAGCCCGGCCCCTCCTAACAGCACGCGGCTCCTGGCTGCATGGCTGCAACCTGCATGGTGCAGTACGGAGCTGGCCTGGCCCAGTGGCACACTACAATACCAGAACTGTGGGAAGTCCCATGCCAGCAGGCTAGGCTGGCTCTGTGCCTCCACGTGACACTCCTGGCGCTCTAGCTAGGAGCAGCACATGGAGGCACAGAGCCAGAGTCCTGCAAGTGCCATGGAGTGGGGCAGTCACTGGTGCCACCCTTCCCCCCTCCCCCAATTCTTACATAGATTTCAACTCTCAAATGAGGGAGGGCTGGGGAACAGCCAGAGGGTCTCCAGGGCAGAAGACTCTACTAGCCAGAAGCTTTTGGGGGCTGGGGATGGGGTGGAGCAGGGTGGATCAGGTTGGGGTGGGGTTGGTTGTGGCACAACCAGAGCACAAGCTGCTTGCTGCTGCAGCTAGCGCCTCTTCTCATGGCGCCTCGGCTTTTAAGCAGGCAGCCACCAGCAGGTAATAATTGTCTAAATTTTAGAGGGGCTCCACGGGCCTGGATAGAATAGCCTGGCAGGCTGATTTTGGCCCACAAGCCATATTTTGCCCACCCCTGCTCTAAGCAGCAGTCACGTGAATATCCATGTGAGCACAAGCACTAAGTGTTTGCGGCATCAGCTTTAGGATGGGGACTATAATTATTCAGCACTAAACACAAAAGACACAATCTATATTTGGCCCCTACCATTTCTATGGTCTTAAAAACCAATACAGAAAAGTGCCAGAATTTTTCAATTAAAAATAATTCTAGAGCATAATGAGCTGACATTATATCAGACTTATGCACATCTACGCATCGCATATGCACAATAGGCATCTAGGGCTAGAAACAGGTGTTGCATTTATTCTTGGATAAGAAGTGCCTGTTTTATCCCAGAAAAAACATCCTGGGATCATTGTGAGCATGCACGTGCACACACACTTTTCTAATCACAGAGGCTGAATCCTGTGCCACTTTTCTGCCATTCAGTTAATGCAATCCTGGGGTAACTATATAGATATATTTAGTAATATCCCAGTGGAAACTTACTACCTCCTATCCAAGAAAGCTTTTTAGGATTTATTCCAGGATAATGGGCATAGATGTCCATGATTGCACTTTGTTCTGGGATAAAATGGTTTATCCTGAGATCTGTGACATCTTTTTGCAGCCAAGGACTAACTATGTTTTTGTGTCATTTTAAAACTAGAGGTTTCTAAATCAGTGATTGCTGAATTATGGTCATGATGATACTGAATTACAGAGATATCAGAACACTTCACAAAGCTTATATATAATTCCAGTCACCAGCCAACAGCCTAATCACAAATTTTGCTGTTGAGACCTTAGCAATTCAACAAATCAGTAACTGATTTGACAGTAACAAACATCACAAATATTAGCAAGAGCTTATTTAGCTTCTGTTCCCAAAAGGCAAGCTCACCTGAACCTAAAAGGATTTTAAGCTTAAAATTTCCATAACCATTAGAGAGCGCCTTCCTTCTACCCTAGAAAAATAAATTTTCTTACACTGCTTTAAGTCTCCTAGGATTGCTTTACTTATCCTCCTGCTTTGAGAGGATTCTTCAGTCTCCTTATTCACATTCAGAAACAAAGTGCATATACTTTCTCTCCAAAGAGTACTTAGATGTAAGATGTTTCCTGCTTATCTGCAAATGCCAGAATTGTCCAAGGTCATTTACTTTGCAGCAATCATTGATATTTTCCAGAAAGAAATATAAATCTGATTTATGCCAAGATCCTTGTAAATTGGGCTGCAGCTGCCTTTGCTCCTAATTGAAATCCCTTATTTTTCTAACCTATCAGTGTGATAAGCTCTTGTCAAAAGGATCGAAAAACACTTCCAAAGGCCAGCCACATATATTAACTCTGCCATCACACCAAGGTTGTATCTGTGTGTAACCTTCACGACTACGGTGGAATTGTTCCTGATTTATACGTGTGTAGTAACTGAGATGAGAATCAGACTGACTCTGTTCTCTTTTCTTAAAAGGACACCCTGAACTTACCTTCTGGTTTTCCTTTATTAATTTTATTTCCAAACTACTTTGCTTTCAGGGCAGACAAAAATCAATTATTTAAAAAAATAAATGCATTTAAATTATTCTTAAGTTTTTCCTTTTAAAAATAAACCATCTTGGAATAAAATTTGAATTTAATACAGCATAAGCTAAGGTATAATTTAGTATTATCTATTTTCTATTTCCTTGCCCTTCTCTCGAATCGGTGAATACGCCACCGGACTGCGGCTCAGCTCACTTAGCCCAACCCCACAGTATCGGGAGATGTGACCCGTTCTTCCGCACCGATAACATACCACCCCCTTTGGGGACCCTTTTTTCAGAGCTGCCTGGCATTCCCCTTCACTCATAAGATTCTCCTTTGAGACCCGTCTGCTTCCTCTTTCCTTTTCCAAGTTAGACAAAGCCTCTGCCAAGCGTAAGCTTCCTCGCTGGTCTGTGGTTGGTGCCTCCGCACCCACCTCTGAGTGTCCTTCTCTAAATCCCAGAGGAACTGCTCCAGTAATATCTGGTCTAACACTCCCTCCCAGTTAAATTTGCCTACCGGCAACCATTTCTGGAGGGAATCTCGTAAGGATTGCAACAAGCCGTGGGGCCGCCTAGCTTCTCTCGGCTTTCAAGCCCGGAACGCTTGCCGGTAGCTCTCGGGTGAGATCTCTAGCCGGTAAAGAATTGCAGCTTTGACGTCCTCGTAATCTCGGGCCTCCTCCTGTGACAAGGCCCGGTAAGCGGCCTGGGCTTGATCAATCACCAGTGCCCCTAACTGGTGACCCCATTGGCTCTGATCCAGCCCTGTCTGGATGGCTGTCCTTTCAAAGGCCTCTATGTAGGCTTCTGGATCGTCATCCTTTGTCATGCAGGGCATCTTGAATAGTGCAGCGTTGCGCTGTATCCATTCTTGTTGGTGGGCCCCCTGCAATTGTTGTACCTCCAGCACCTACCCAATAGCTTGAATGGCTTGAGTAAGTAACTCTGCATGGGCTATCGCCAATGGTTGCATCTTGCGTCACTCCCGGTTGGGGACCTCTGCCCTGTTAGTGCCGAAGCAAGTTTCCCGGCCAATGCACCACTGTGATGTCGGAGGTCTTATGGCTAGTGCCACCCATCGGTTAGGTAGCCCCGCCCCTTGTCCCGCCTGCCACGACTTCGCTGATATATTATATTGAGAGGGTTCCAGTGGAGTTCTTACTAGAGGGGTTCCCCGACACGGGTGTACTCACAGTTGTTGCCTACGGTGTTCCGCAGGGCTCCGCCACCCCTACACCCCATCCACTCGCCAACCGATCACGTGCTGGTGGGATGATGACCTTCGGTCCTCTGCGGGCTTGACTGCCATTGGTTTCACCAATGCAGGGACTCAGACTCAGCTGTACAGCTCTGCCAGCCCGTCCTCTTGTCTCTCTGGCTCTTCTGATATCTCTTTGCATCCTTCCTTCCTAACTTCCCTAGAAATAATATTCCCCTTGGGTAGGGCAGCTCCTAGAGCTGCCTTCCCTTACCCAGTGGATTCCAGGGGATTCTGCACCTGTCCCTGGCTCTATTTCTCCTAGGGGCAGTGCTCGCAAACGCAGGGTGCCTTGTCGTTCCCCTTGCTTTCTTCCTCTCAAGGGGAGTATTGGCCTCTCCCTGCTCCCTGTTGCAAGGTAGGAAGTTTTCACTTGCTTTCCTCTGCTAGCGGTTTAGAGGCTTCTCCTGCCTCTTGTGCTGGTACGGCACAGCCTAGCTGGTGCCTTTCCCTGGCAGGAGCCTCAGCACGCCAGACGTGTTGCCTTACTGGGAACAGCTGGTTAAATAGCCAGCGTAATGCCAGCTCGCGCGGCTGTGGCTGCCGCTGCGGTCTCGACTCCGGCACCGCCGGGTCTCCCAGAGGTAAGTTGCCCGTTCCGGGGTTTTGTCTGCCCCACAGCCTTTCCTCACCTCTCCTTGCCCGTGATGGCAGCGCGCCGCCGTCACACAGTAAAATTAAATTACAGTAGAACTCAGGTACCAGAATACAGGTTTACTATTATCTACTTAGAGCATCTCTCACTCTCCATTTCCAGTCCTACCCACTGTATAAGGATAAAGATGCTTATCTTGTTGGGGTCCTTTGACCCTAGCTGACTTCCTGCCCCTGGGGCAGGGGGCTGGCCTTGATGATCCTCAAGGTCCCTTCCAGCCCTATGAAATCAATGAAAATAATTTACATAACATATTCTTTCAAATTGAGGAACCTCTAGTAAAAACTCTGGAATTAAAGACTGATTTTCTTCTATTTAGGAATGAGGGCAAAGCATCTAAGCTTTGAGGTCAAGCTTTATAGATATGGCACAGTAAGTCATGTATTAGGGGCTTGACCCTGCAAAGGATGCAAGGATCAGCAAAGTCATCACAGGTATTGGAAACCTGGCCTCTGACTCTAGCATGATCTGGATTATCCACTGAGCCCACCTGGATGGTATCAGACTCCTGTTTTAGTCTCTCTGCCTGAGCTCTGCTTTCAACTTATGGATATTTATGATTTTGCACCCATAATGGAGGCCTATTTTCCAACTCATTGAAAAACTACCATTTGCACAGTACCTACCAACCCTTTGCTTTTCAATAGTTTTGGGTACTTCAGTTAAATGGCCTTTCTTAGTTCCTTTGTATATAGAAATATGTAAACATTAACTTCCCAGGTGCTCTAGCCATGTCTCTAAAATAAAATACTGCAGCACATAAGGCGAGAGGGTTACAACACTGCTTCTCAGAAGGCAATGAACTTGAAGATGCCGATATGGACATGTCTGAGCCAGCTGGATCAATTGGTTAGTAAACTTACTATTTTGAAACCATTCTTACGGCTTGCCTACATATATTTATTGTATTTCAATGCTAGTAAATGATAAATGTATTACAGTAATCTTAGTTATTTTATGTGGATTACTTATGAACTTCAAGACTGTTGTGTTTGTGCGTTAGTGTTAGTTTGTGAGAGCATTAGTCAATTGTACCTTTTACATATTACCCCTGTACTTCTGAAATGAGTTTTATTGATCAGTGTAAGCAAACATACAAGCCCTAGGCAAAGGTGTCCAGTGTAGAATAAAATTTTCATAGGAATTTATTAATTTTAAAATACAAATTTAAATATTTTTTCATGCTATTTATATTGATAAAGAAAAAGGTTTAAATAGAAGAAGAAAATCTTTGTGAATTATTGAATATTTTGCCTATAGATCAAGGTCTGGAAAAATTATATAATTTAAACACTGCATAGTAGGGTGCATGACTCAAGGGCTGCAGCTCAGCTGCAGGCAGTAAGGAAAGGATTTCATGCCGCTTAGGAGGGCTGTGTCAGCTGATGAGGATTATTGGCTGACCAAAAAGAAGTTAAAAGTGCCCAGGGAAGGAAGATGAAGGATAGAGAGAAAAGGTTGTGAGGCTAAAGGCAGCAGCATCAAGCCAGGGTACTTTCTCAGGGTCTGTTTAACCCTTTATTGTTTTGCACTTGTTGATGGCCTGTGTTGTGTCTTGTGGGGGCAGGTTCACCCCAGGAAGAATAAAGATTGTGTTGTGCAAGTGACAACCCACTACACACTGGATAAAAAAACATCTGCAGTGGGAGGGATCTTTCATTTACAATATCATTTTTTAAAGTAACGCACTGAGTAATATTCTACCTCCGTTCTTTTTAGTAAACCAAGGGAGGTTGCAACTATTAGCAGCCTTTACTTTTTAATGACTATTTAAAAAAAAAAAAAAAAAAAGGTTCACATGAACCATGAACATGTGTGCATTTACACGTGCAATTAATCTGAAGCAATAAACTCTGAAGCAGTTTGAGCCAGAATAAACTATTCCTGGGTGCAGCATCTACACATGCACCCAGGACAGCAGCAATTTAAGTCAGGGTGGAGCAGTTTACACCAACTGATCAGCTCTGGGTGCCAGGGTCAGGGGGCAGAGGGGCTGGCTGAGGCACAACAGTGATGAAGGTGTGGAGCTGTATGGCTAGGTGGCAGGCAGGAGTCTGGCCCCCAGCTGGCTGGGCTGATTGGGTGCAATTTAGACCCATGGTGAGCATCTTTACATCTGTTACTCTCAGTAAATTACCCCAGCATAAAATAGTACTATCCCTAACAGTACTGTCTTACTGTGGTGTTAATTAGTTTACTGTAGCCTTATACCATATTATATGTAGAAGGGGATACTTTACTCCACAGTTAATTAGTCTACTCTGCAGTAAAGTGAATGTGTAGATGCGGCCAGTATGACTGACTTTCTGACCATTTTGTTTCAGGCTCCAGCTTAGATATAAGAAATTATGAATGTCCATTATCTGCAATGTCTGCAACTTCAGAATCATCTATCTTGCTACCAGCAGTAGCGCCACTAAGTATACCTCAGACAAGGTGCGTCCTAATTATCTCTGCAGTAAATGTCTCAGTGCCTATGTGTGAGGCCCTAGTAGGCTGCAGTAAACTAATAGACTCTGCTGCTCCGAAGTACTATCCTGTGCTGACAGTTTTTAGTGAACAGCAGTGCATGTGTAGATGCTGATGGGACTTATTGGGGCACACGGATGCTTCAATGTGGGGCTGCCTGCCAGCTAAGCCTGCCACACTGGAGCACTCTCGTGGCCCATCCGGCCCCTCCACAGCATGTTGAGCCAGGTCAGAGCAGCCCTGGGCTGGCAGGCTGACCCCACCAAATCTGCTGCCACCCAGGGCTGCTCCAATCTCGCTCAACATGCTGCAGTCCTGGGCACATGTTCAAAAAGCAGCACCCGGGAGCAATAAACTTCAGCCTGATACGCACGGGAGTTTATTGCTTCTAATGAACTGCTTGTGTAGACATGCCTACAGTGAATTACCTGCATCCAAAAAGGGCCTTTTTTCCTTATAAAGTAAAACTGTGGCTGAGTTCATAATCACAATCAGCAGAGTCCAGCAAGACAACATAGACAAAAAGATTGCTTAGCTCATTTATGCAACAAATTCTCTCTTGTTCAGAACAATCATTTCTGCCAGTCATCAAGACCACATTATATCTACCCAGCAGAACAGATATTGCTGGAAAGCTTTTGGATACAGTGTATGAGAAGGAAATTGAACAGTCTGCAAAAATCATTGAAGGGAAGGGTTCATTTGAGTCTTGATGGACGGAGCAATGTACAAGATGGTCCACTAACGTGCTTGTGTGACAACAGAAGATGGGATTGTTTAGTTCACAGAAAGAATTGATACATCAGGAAATACTCATACTGCAGGATATTTAAAAGTAGTAGCAGTAAAAGCAATAACAAACTGAGCAAATATTCCGATGTCGTATGTAGCCTTGTCACAGATAATGCTGAAAGTGTAGCAAAGATTGGAAGAAACTTAGATGATGATAATGAAGCAACCTGAAACATATAACACATGAGTGCAGAGCTCATTTGATGCATCTTTCAGCCAAAGATTTAGGTACTCCAGAAATAAAGGAACATGTTGTTGAAATTGCAAAACACTTCCATAACAACCAGTTTGCTTCAGCTTCACTGAAGAGAGCTGGGGATCCAAGGACCCACGATGTACAATGGGATTCAGTGGCTGGCTACTTTGAGCTATTTATTAACAACGGGCCTCTTCTTATGACCATCTGTGAAGAGAATTGTGACAAAATCGATGGAAGTATCACAGCTAGAATAATCAACATTGGGCTAAAGAGAAATTTAGAAGATATACTGAATACACTAAAACCTATTTTCATGGCCTTGGACAAACTACACAACAATTGCTGCTGTATTGGAAATGCTGTTGAAATTTGGAAAGAACTCAAAGAAACATTATAGCTAGAAATACCCAAAAATAAAGTTAAATTGCAGGCAGTAAAGAAACAGATGGATTAAGCACTTACTCTGCCTCATTTGCTTACTCATATTCCTTAACACAGAGTACCAGCGTAGATGCCCAACTGCTGAAGAAGAAAATTCTGGTATGACATGGGCATCTCCTTATCACCCAGCAGTCATGCCAGCCATAATGAAGTGCAGGACTAGAGGTGAACTGTTCAAGTAGCACATGTTTGCTGAGGATGTCTTAAAGAAAGTCACACCAATGAACTGGTGGAAGTCTCTACCAAAGCACCTGGAACCAGAGTTTGCTGAAGTGCTAAACCAGCTTTTGCCAGCAGCAGCTCCTTCTGCAGGTGCAGAAAGAATATTTTTTGATGCATTCAAAGCTGAGAAATCAATTGGGTGTTGAAAACTCAGGAAAACTTATTTTCTTTCTTCCAATCTATGAATAAGAAGCGAGACAAGGATAAGATTTATATGCTCTACAAACTTGAAAGAAAGTAAAAAATTTTAAAGCAGCTTAGGTACAAATAATAACTGTTTCATTTTAAAGAGAATTAGGCAAGCAGGAACTTAAGCTCAAAAGATTTTTACCTAGGCATTTTAGAAAAATTTCTGCAGGCTCACCTGAAATAATTAGTTTAAGTCAATCACTATGGTTCATACTTTTAATACAATAAAAGTTAATACTAGTATTTAACAACTTATTTGTAAATGTGCACTATGTTTTGATTTCCAAAGTTTTTGCATCCAAAATATTAGTTTTGTTTAATGAATTTGAAGCATAGGTTTTGTGTGTTTAATTAAGTTGAAGTTGCCATCTTAATGCAGCTTGATACAAATATGAGCAAAAAGTTAATCGTCTAGTGAATAAGAAATACATATTTCACCATTTTATAGCATAATAAAATGTAGGATTTCTAACAATGCAAATATGTTAAAGTAGATATATAGTTTGTGTACCTAGGAAACGTATGTACCAAATCTACTGTAAAAACCGTATTCAGTTTTAATTGTTCTATCAGCCAATGACAATACACCTTTCTTTATAAAACGAACAAAAATATATACAATGGGAAAGTTGATAAAAAAAGTCAATCATTTAAATTGGACTTTTGGCTTGCTGATTTAAATCATGATTTAAATCACATTTATTTAAATCAGTCCACCTTGTCTGGTTTAGCTATGAAAAATCCAACCAGATTATCAACTGGAGAAAATCATCATCGTGCTACTATAGATCAGTTCAATAAATGAGGATCTGACATGGTTCAAGCTTAGAAAGCTGTCATAGACTTTTTGTTTTTTGTCAGTTCTTGGATCATCATCCTTTGTGGTAATGGAGAAACACAAATTCTGATGAGAAGAAGCTTCTTCAAAATAACTTCTAGTTGTTTCAGTACCACCTTTTTCCAGCTCCTGTCAGTCTGGCAATGAAATCAAGGACACCAAGGATAGGATAAGAAAGCAAAAAAAAAAAAAAAAAAGCTGCTACATATCTAATAATGTTCCTAAATAGAAATCTCATCCTCTGGCATTGGCAAGGGATGTATTAGTATTCATTGCACAGTTAAAAGTCTCGACTTGGGCATCAATGGCTGGATGAACACAACACCTTCATTTATCTGATCTTTATGAGTCAGCAGAAATAGTGTAATGAGTCTAGAAGATGATGGAAGCACTCTATGCATTCATCTGATGACATTTAGGGGTAAATCTTCCTGCACTGTCTGCGTAACAGTGATTTATTGCAGCAGCTTCTATTATAGCCTACAGTCCCAACCTGAAATCCTGCAAACCAGCCAAACTGTCTCTGAAAATCAGTGTGTCAGGTAATAGACCCGTATGCCTGATCCTCCCAGCAAGACATCAGGGCTTATAAGGGCAAAAGCAAGGGCAGGTATTACAAATTGGAGCTACAAAGTTCCAGATGCAGTTACTCTAAAAGTGTACAGCCAATAGCCTGGAAAATGGAAAATCTGCTCTGGCACTGGACAATCTTGACAACTCTGTTATTTACTTGTTCCAAGTGTCAAGTATGAAAACACATTACAATGTATCAGGCTGTGGACTGGTCTGCTTAGGGAGGTGGTGGTAAACACCTATCATCCAACAACCTAGACCAGGGGTTGTCAACCGGGGATACACGTACCCCTGGGAGTACTTGGACCGGTCCTAGGGGGTATGTGCAGGAGGGGATGGAGCACCACCACCTCCCAGGAGCAGGGCTGGGGTGGGGTGAGGGCAGTGACGCCCCCCACCCCCACACTACCCTCCCCTCCCACCCGGCATTCAGCCATGCACTAACTCCCCCGCTGCTTGTTGTCCAGCCGCCGGAGGTACTTAGACTAAAAAAGGTTGAAAACCCCGGATCTAGACCACTAGAACCTATTGCATCTGCTCAAATGTATCTCTAGTGGTAGATGATGCTGTAAGTAGATGATTTCCATCCATAACTTCCAGGCTTCTTTCAATGAACTCCTTAGTTAGAACAATTCTAAAAAAATCCTTTCAGTGAACACCTGTTTTTAGTAATTAAAAGTCATCCTGATCTTTTGTAGTTAATTGTTTAAATATTGACATTGTCCCCTGTTCAGTAACATTTGCAGATTTTTTGAGAACATATCGCATAGTTTAAGCAAGAAAGAACACCAGGTCACCATGGCTGCAGGAGAATTGCTGAGGACATACAGCTACCCACCCACACATCCCTCCAAGAGCTCTAGCTACCAACAACTCTCTGCCATTATTATAAGATAGACAACATGGAAGTTTGGCAGTAAAAGAGGAAAGAGGACCCTGTTGAACAAAATAGGGGTTTGGGAAACAGTAAAAGTATGTGAAGAACATTGTTCAGGTTGACATTGGTGTGTAGAACCTACAGCCTGCTCAGCAGATGATATAACTTGATATAGCTGTGTTAATATTAAAGGACCTGTGCTGTTTTGTGCCAGCTGGGGATATGGCCCTCTCTGACTGGTGACAAGGGCTAGAGACAGAAATTACACGCACATTGGTATAGGTGATTGGAAACTGGTTCACATCTGTAACGCAACAGAAATTCAGTGGTCATAAACCCCTTTCAAAATTGTCAAAATTGGTTTAAGAGAAATCTGATGTTGTATCAGACTTAACTGATTTAGGTTCAATCCATTTATTGAACTTCTGTCCAAGATCACCCCCAGATTTAAGTTAACTCACAGTCCCCCAGCATCTCAAGATGTTTTGTACCTCCTTTTGCAGGGTGGATAGGCTAGCCTTGGCCCAAGCTGTTTGCTCCAGCCAGCAGCACAGGCAGTACAGGCAGTCCTTGGACTTACAACACAATTGGTTCCTGAAAACTGCGTTTTAAGTTGAAACGCTGTAACTTGAAACCAATTTTCTCATAAGAAACAATGTTATAAATGGGGGATTGGTTCCTGAACCAAGGCCCGATACCCTATCTTAACCAAAAATACCCCAGAATTTTGTACTTGATCAATTACAGATGAGTAATATAGCTACATTAATGTATTCATATTGTAAATTGCAATCCTATTGATTTCGAAGGACTTCTTTGTGGTGACTTTGCTGGACTTTTTGAAGGGCTCTTGGCTGGAGTCTTCTCAGGAGTCTTGGCTGCAGGTTTTTCTGGAGTCTTGTCTGCTTTCTTAAAGAAAGTGTCCAAGGAAGTTTGGACAGATGTTCTCCAGGGTGACATGATTTCAGTTTGTTCCGAGCAATTGAGAAAGGGAAGGAAATGTGGGAAGAATGTGTAGTTGATATATAATATCAACTACAAATTGACATAGCTGACAGAACTGTTTAGATAGGAAGTATGGAGGGAGAAACCCTGAAAAACAGAGTTTTGACCTACTATAAATCATAGGATAGGTAATCTCACTTTGTAGATGTAGATTGCATTCCTTAAGGTCATCTGCAGAGTGGTGTGTTGCAGTAAATGAGACTTACTTCTGAAAACAGGCTCGAAGAATATTGCAGCTGTGCATGGATGGTGATAGTAAATCTACTGAAGGATAGTGCTTATGCATTGTCTACTGGCTTCTAAGGCTAAAAACACTAAGATCCTGGGAAGGGAGCTGGACAGCCCAGAGTTGCATGTGGCAGGGAAGAGCCTGTGGGTGGGAGTAGCATTTTAGCACCCAGCTCTCTGCTAAGCTCTGTTTGGATCCAGATGTGCTGCCACCCAGCTTACCTGCAATGCCCAATCATGTAAGTGTTTTTAGAGCAGGCCCTGATCAAAACCCAACAGCCAAGGGAGGTGCCAGCACCCATCTTATAGAGTTGACCAGTAGGAAGACCTGGCCTAAATTCTCTCCTCTGCCTGAGTGAATCTAAACTTGTACCTCTAAGGTGACAGCTTTAGCCACCAGACTAGAGAGTATTCTGGGGTAGAATCCTGTTTGAAAGCATTGATAAAATTTAATGAGAAATAGTGCACGTGACTCAATGGTTAGGGCACTCAGGGAGTAGGAGAGATATAGATTCTAGTCCCTGTTCCGGCAGCTGTAGCAGTATTTGATATTAGGTGTTCACTGGAGCGGGGACCATAACTCAGGTCTCCCTACTCCCACCTAAGTGTTTTATATGCCAGGGAGTTGGATAAAATGGGGTATCATGACCACCACCTTCTCTTCCCTTTGCAGCCATAAGAAAAAAACTGATATGTGTCTAAGTTTTATAGAGGGCATAAATCCTGTTGGAAGGTTGGAGCCCAGACTTAGATGGCTACACGCCTCAAAGAAATGAGATTTGGGACCCTCACCCCCCAAAACTTTCTCTTGGTTAGTTCAGGTGGCTTCCTACTGTTTTGGAGGGGAGGAGGGCTATGCTTGGGTATGCTCCTGGTTCCTTAGATAGACATGGCATGTAAGTTAGGTGTTGAAACACTGAATATTACAGTGTTTAACTTTCAGGCACTTTGCTGCCTAGTGAAAGCCCCTAGGTCTCTTTTAGGTTCTTGCTTTGGATCTACAAAAAGGGAGAGTCTAATCTGAACGTTTACAACAGTGTTTTCTGTTGTGCTTTGTATTCAGTTAAGATTGAGTCAGTCTCAGAAAAAGGCTAAGGCGGTAGAGCCACCGTAAGCCCAGGCCTAGTGTGTGAAACAGTTAAAAAGGTTGTTCTGTGTGTGGAAACTGAAGAAAAGGCATCCTGAGTGGAGCATACTGCTTTGTAATCATTAGGTATTCATATCTCATTCCCTAAGAGCACAAAATTACTACAGTGTTATACTACTGTTTTTCCAGTTTGGTAAAGGATGCACAAGTAGAGTCAGGAGACCTACTAGCAAAGAGGGTGAATTCTTATATTTGCATATACATTTGTTTTACACATCAGATAAACAAATGCACTGACACAAATTTGCAAGGATATTTAAGGGGAAAAATAGGGAAAATGACCATCAAGGCAAAAGTAAGGTAATTAAAATCCTTAATTTTAGCTTGTCTGTTATAGAAAGTATTGCAACAGAAAGCATGCAAAAAAATGAAGCAGGAAGTTGAGCAAAAAGTTCCTATTGGTCATATTAAAAACACTGGTAAAATATCATTGACATTAACAGACCCAGAATATAACTGCCATGGCAGTACACATGGCACTAAAACTCCTGAACTGAAATGTTTGCATCATCATTATGATCATGTATCACAGCATCATCATCATCATCTACTTTGGGCTTTATCATCTACTTCATGCTTCAGTTTGATAGCCTACAGCATTCTCTAGGTGTAACTCACGTTGTCTCATGGGAAAAAATAGAGCCTTGGCAAATCTGTCCTTGGAGTCTATCTCGCCACTCATCTCTGACTTGGAAAAAAGGATTTTTTTATTTCCAGTTTCAACCTTGACATCATCCATCTCCTTCACTTCTTCATTTAAAGTATGAATCATTTAAGCTGTTCTATCCCATTCATCACTGCAGCATCGGGACTTTCCTCAAGCAGTCTTCATATACAAGGAATGCTTCCCGGAGATCCTCATAATTCTCCTGGAGAATATATGAGAACATTCTCATTTTACAGAAAGGAAGAATGGAGGCACAAAGCTTAAGAACTAGATCCAGTGTTCACCGAAAAGGAAAGACTCATTGGCCACTGACGGTGTGAAAAAACCCCCAGCACTTTGCCGGGAGAGGAAGCGCATCAGTTTGACCTAGCTCCCCGGTGTCTGTACAGATTGGTGCTTTTATCTAATAGCTGATTGAATCAAAAGCACAAAAGAGCCCCGCTGACGCGCCAGAACTATACAGATGCTTGGTGAGCTGGGTCAAACTGATGCAATGCCTCTTCTGGGCATGCGCTGTGCTCGGCACGAGGATGCACTGAGCTGAAATTAAAGCGCTGGTTTGTTTTTTTTAATGTCTGTAAGCAGCCATTAAGTTTAATGGGTGTTGGAGTGGGTACTAAAACAAGGTGCCTACACTCCGAAGTTTACCAGCACAGCTACATTGGTTGGGATGTCATAAGAGCACACCCTAGTCCTATGTTCGCAAAACCCCTAGTCTAGCGTGACTGTGGCTATGCCTACAGAAGGGATTTTGCGGGGGGAGATGGTCTATGCCAGCAGAAAAAACCTGCTCTTGGCAAATACCATGTTTCCACTAGGGAGCTCTGTAGACATACCTACACCAGCTTAGCTATAGTGGCACCACCTCTGTAACGTAGAAGTGCTGTAAGAAGTGACTTGCCCATGGTCCTGTAGAAAGTCTGAGAAAGTGATAATGTGCATGTGTGTGTGAGCATGCACTCTCATGTATGAATCTGTATTGGTATCTACTTCAGCCTTCTCCTTTGCCTCTATTACATGAACATTACTCTGGTCTTTCTTTACCAGTCTGTAAGCAGCCACTGAGAACGCACTGTCTAGCTGCAAAAATAATGGAGACGTTTTTGAAATAGTTTCTATGGTTTGAACTGATTTAGGGGAAAGGCAGTTATGTGGATTAAGATTAAAAGTCTAACACTTCCCTGTTCCCTAAGGGGGAGAGTGGCAGATAGCAGCCTTAATACTGGCAAAAAGCATCACAGAAATAAGTGTTTGTTTTCCTTCATGTGTGATATGGGGGCACATCAGCAGCAGCCTCCTTTTGGTGATATTGACTTGCTCTCTGACATTTTCAGTGCTGTGCTTTAAGCACTTCAACTGAAGCAATGCAGAAAAATATATACGAGCTATAGGACCTCTGTGCACTGTCTGTTACAAGCCTACATCCTATTCAATTTAATGGATAGACACTCAAATTGCCCATTGACAGTGGGGCAGGCATACAGATGTCTCTCTAATAGCCTTGAATCTTACATATATATATATATACACGCAGACATATATATACGTGTGTGAGAGAATTTTTTTTAAATTTGTCCATATCTTTAAAGGAGAAATGCAAGCAAATCCCCCCTCTCCCCGCCCCAAATTATATATTATTATTATTATTATTATTATTATTATTATTATTATTATTATATAATTTGGGGTGGGGAGAGGGGGGACTTGCTTGCATTTCTCCTACACCAGCTTAGCTATAGTGGCAGCACCTCTGTGATGTAGAAATGCCATAAGAAGTGACTTGCCCAAGGTCCTGTAGCAAGTCTGAGAAAGTGATAATGTGCATGTGTGCATAATAATAATATATATATATATATAATTTGGGGTGGGGAGAGGGGGGGACTTACTTGCATTTCTCCTTTAAAGATACGGACAAATTAAAAGTAGATTTAAAAAGAAGATACTGATGCCATTGGATCTGGTCCTTAAAACATTAAAATCATAAAATACCTACTTACTCATGGTAAGTACCAACTTTTTAAATGAGCTGTTTTTTAAAGAAATGTAATCTTTTTACCAGTGGTTTCAGAAATCTGTTTTGTAAAGAATAACGGATTTAATGTCAAGAAAAGGAATCCATGTGAAAACTAGGGGAATCATTTTGGGGTAATACTTTAACTACTGTGGTACCTGTTCTCTTGCTCATGGTGTGAATTCAGGCTAGCCTTTTAGTAGCTCTGTGCCTCAGGTCTCCCCATTTTATAAAATCAGGATAACTCTTATGCTGAAGGGAGGTTGTGTAATTTATTGCCTGTAAAATGATGACAAGTGACATGTAAGTGCAGAATGTAACTGTAGTTTACAGAGATTCGTAAGATTGGGTTAACTGTAACCCAACCCAAGTTATATGCACCCCACCCAGTGTCTCCTGAATGCTATCAAGTGTGCTGAACAACATCAAATAACCATTCTAGACCCACCAGGATGGATTGGCTAATTCTGTCTCATGCGCTTATTTAGGGATTGTACAGGATGCCAGAAGCAGCCCTAAATCCAATCCCAGTTATCTTGAAGGACCCTTTGTGTTGTGGTCTAACCTGCAGTAACTCAGAGAAGTAATATTCTTCCCTGCACAAATACACCCTGCTCACTTCTTCAGGCTAAATTTTGCTGTTGTCATAAAGGGTCGGTCTGAAGATGGTGGAGCCTGTAATTCAGCAGCCAGCAGGCTTCTTGCATTCAAAACTGAACCAGGAAGCTAGTTTAGAGGATGCCCACAGAGAAGTTAAAATGGGCCAGCTATTTGTGATTCAGTAAAGTGCCTCTGTGAGCAGTCATTTCAAGTCATTGGAGCTTCACATTTTGTAACCATTACAATTTAAAGGGGCAGAAGACCAACTTTCATATTATTGTTTTATCCAATTAAGCCTGCCATGCTGTTGCCACCAGCAGCCACTTTGAATCCAAAAATGTCAGATCTTGGATATTCAAGAAACCTCCCTCTGGACAAGCAGTACAAAGAAAGCAGAATGATAACTGTGCGCTACTCACCTCATTACTTGCTGTTTTGCTGTTGTCAACAGTGCTCTTCAGATTCTGTTGTGAAGCAACACAAACACACTGGGGCACACATGAAGGCAGCTGGATAAAGTTAATAGGCTCTGGGATAGCTCTTCACAGCAGCAATAAACTTGAACTATTTTTATCAAGCAAACGCTGGTTTCCTTTCAGCTCTGACCAACTTCAGGCAGCTACCAAAGCAGTAGAGCTGACTGCAATTGTCGTTTTTATTCACAATGGCTGGTGAATCATTGCTATTACGCTTGGTTCATACTTCACGGAGGTTCAGCTATAAAGTAGCCCAAAGGAAAGCGAGCAAAACCCAGAACAGCACTATGATTTGCCTAGGACTTGTTGTAAGCCATATAAGCCTGAAGTTGCATATGGGTTCCGTTCAGAGTCTCACATCAACAGGTTTCTTGGCAGCAAGCTCTCCTTTACTTACGGCGCAGAGATGCACTAATGGCTTCCAGTTCCCCTTCTCTTTTCTCATTGTCTCTGTGGAGAGAGCTGCCCAGTTGCGTCCTGACCTCATTTTTTAGAACGTGGGTAGCCTCTTTTCTTTTCTCTTTGAGAGCACAAAAGCAGATGGCAAAATTAAGCATGCTTTTAATCCTTATCTCATAGAGCATGAGCTATCCTTCCCTCTCTCGCCTCCTTTACTGGACTTGGCTCATCTTATTTGAAGGGAAAAGATAGCACTGTGACACATCCTATGGCTGTAAGGATTTTTCATTCTGTGATTTCTGTGGTATCCTGTGGGTTTGTTGGGGGTTGGCTTTGTTGTGTTTTATTTTTCCATGTTGAATGTCTGGCTGGTCCCCCCAGGATTTGCCACTGGATGCATAGATGGTGTAGCCAGTGATGCAACAGTGTGTGACAAGCATCAGTCAACAAAACAGTCTTCCCCTGGGAAGCCCCAATGGATCTGGGCAGAGGAGCACCTAAGGGTGGGGTAGTGGTACCCTTTGGGTGAAGGAATAGTCCCCAGAAAAGCAGATAATCCAGAATACCATTGGCTAAAAGTACTTGCACTACTGGGACCATCCCATCCAGAAAAGGTGCAGTTGTGGATGTGATAAGGTGGGTACTTCTTTCAACTCAGCGTGGTGGTCCAGCTAGAATCTGGAGCAGGCCTACACCAGTTGTCTTGACCTTCATCTTGCCATTGGAGTTCTTTAGTCTCTGCTGAGAGAGCAGGTGGAAGGCCCTTGGCAACCCCTTCCTTCTTTGTTCTCCCTAGGCTTACGTGTTGAAGGTCTGTGCTCAGTGGTTGCTCATGTTGCTCATTTTGGTGTGGAAGGACCCAGGTGTTCGGCAGCCGCTCGGATATCCACTGTGGAAAGCAGATCAGGAGGCTCTTCTCCCACACCACTGCCAAGCACCACTGACTGACTCACTTTGTCATGTCTCCTTTCATCTATTAAGACGTTGGATGGCCATATACCATATTGCTTTTATGGTTTTAATAATTGGGGGAAGAGTTCATTTGAAGTTGTAGTCTACAGGTCTGGTACAAGATATCACCCACAAAAATCCTTGCCTCTCACAAGTCTGGTATGCCTATGGATGTGGTGTATTGATTAATTATGTTATACTCTTATGCTAAAATATCTGAGTTGTCTTGCTGATTTGTGAAAAGTAATTTTTACTAGGAAGAAAAACACAAATGATTTTTATCTAAATTAAACCAAAGCTCAATTAACTGAGTACATTGGAAGAGCCTTTAAGAAAATGGAAAGATGAACTCTGTTGGAGCAGGTAGATGTTACAATGGCATAATACATGTAAGCTGTCAAGAGTATTGCTTTACAAAGCATTTCTCTGATTCAAATATGGGTACCTGGTTTTCAGAGGTAGTGAGACAGGCTGAAGATACACAGTTGTAGAACAGTCCATTAGCAAGCAACTAAAGCATTTAATAAACCAGCCCTTAGCCATCTGAAGATAGTGGCTCTCAGCACCAGAGACTGAATTTTTGAAGATCTTCTCAATGCTTGGTGTCTTACACAATGATTAAGGATAGTGCTAACACTTGAATGACTGTCCACGTGCATGCATCTCCTGGACACACTGGAAGTCACTTGTATGCATGGAACACTTAAGCAGTGCTCTTTTGGGTCTATTCTTCATTACAGGTCCAGAAGTGGGAATGTTTTTTGTTCTTGTTTTCTATAAGTAGAGCACTGTTAAGAATCTGCTGACAAAGAGGTACATGGATAACCAACACAGTTCATGATCATCAGCCCTTCCTCCCTCCTCTGTAACAGCTGATAACCATGGCAGTGATATCATGTAAGCCGCTCTTTCATTTATTTTTTTTAAATGCACTATTTTGATATCTGTTTTTTTTTAGTAAAAACAAAATATTAGGAGACTTAAGACTCCTAAGTCTATCCACCCACCAGGCTTATGTGGTAAGGTACTCGGGTGCCTCCAGCCAACGAGGGCACACGAGGGAGCTCTGTGCTGTTTGGTTCCCTAGCCCAAATGACCAGATGTTCATTTATAGCTGGGGAGGCAGCCTTTGGAGCAAATCCTAAGCAAGATTTGCACTTAGCCTTTTGGGTTCAGGGCAAAACACCCTAACTGCTCACCACCATCTGTTGTGGTGGTATGCTTGGCATTTTTCTGTGCCTACAGCAGATTGTTAATGAAAAAAGCTGGTTCTTTAGTGAGTGCTTGAACAATAAAACCAGAGCACAATTTGTCACATTTGATAACTCCAGTCTGAGGAGGCTTATTCACAACTAGAAAAGCAGCAGCTGTCTTGTGGCAGGCTAGGAACTGACATACATTGGCATAACTGTGTAAGATAGGTTACATAGTGGCTGCCTGCATTAATAATGAATGCTAAGACATCCTCATTCCCCTTATTTTCATAAGTGCCAAAGTCCCCCACAGTTATAGAGAAAAGTGTGTTGTGCTAAATGTGTGCGTATTTTAAAAGCAGGTGATACCAACTGAGCATTTCCGTATACATAATAGTTGCTGGAAATGTTTAAAAGGTAGAAACTTCCACTTCAATAAATCTCTTATGTATAGCCTTTATCTGAATGCATCCAGACCTTCAAAGCCCAAGTAACCTTTGAAGGGTATAGAGTATTATTTGAAGTTAAGCACCCATATAGAAGGGTTCAGGAAGGAATTTGTATTTTGACAAGGCGAATGGTTTACATAAGACCTACAAGCACATTTCTGTATCAGAATTAGCAGTTGTTAAAAACTGCCTGTCAAAGTTGTTTTAAAGGAAAAAAATGGGTTCAGGGCAAAATTATTTATTTTTACAAAAAAAATGGTCTGTTTTCTGTAGAAAATGTGAGGGTTTTTAAAAAAACTCTTTCAATAAGCATGAAAATGTTCAGCCCCATAAAAATCAGTCATCATTTTGCCAGCACACATAATGAGCTTAGAAGGATGGCACTGGCTTTCCTTACCCTCCCCTGTTCCCCCTAAGGAGAGTCACGATCATGAGGTCCAATTACCAAAAACCCAGCAGAGCTTGTAAAGCATACTCAGACTGCACGATGGAGGAGCTGAGCTAAATATGCCTAAAGAGAATGCCTGATCATATTGTAAACAGCTGCACAGTCTACTGTGAGCATAGTCTCCTGCTGCTGGAGCCTAGGGGCGAGTGTAGATGAAATGGGGGTTTAGGTCACCCTAAATTGAAGCGGTGGGTTTTTAAAAACACCACTTTAATTTAGGGCAAAATAAACCCCTGTGTCATGTACACCCATGTCTTACCTGCCTATCTGGCAGTGGGGAGGGGAGGGTGAGCTGCCAGGGGACAGAGCAGTCCCTGGGTGGGGGGTGCGGGAGGGCTGCAGGGGGGCTGGGGCTTCCCTCTGCAGCAGCAGTGTCACCCCCTCCCCCTGGGCAGCACCCACACACAGGCACCTGGCTCGGGTGGTCCAAGGGGGCACTGCAGCCGCAGAGGGAAGGACCAGGTCGGCACGCAGCTCATGCAGGCAGTCAGGCTCCAGGGGAAAAAAAAAAAATTAGGCTCGCCACTTTTTTTTTTTCTTCAGTGGAGCCTGCCTTCCCAGGCTGCTGCCAGGCTGCCTGCATGGACTGCTTGCACAGCCCCTGAGCCACAAGGAGCCCAGTGCTTCATTCCACGGCTGTAGGACAGCAAACTAAAACTCCATGGAACTGTTTTAGTTTGCTGTGCCCCAAAGTCATTTAAGGCGCATTACGTTGCCGAATGTGCTACAGTGGCTGGAATTAATGTGCAATACACCACTGATGTGTGTAAACACCAATGCCATTAAAGCAGTGCAAAAGTATTTAACCTGCTTTAAAGCATTTTGCACACATGCCCCTCGTTTTGTCTACTCACAGAATACTACCACTGCTTTTTCCCAGTGTAACACCAGGCTGCCAGTAAGTAGTTTGCTTGCTACTCTATCTAACAATAACATATTAGTGGTCATGTAATTATAACCAGCTCATAGTCGTTCACATCCCTACTACCTCATTCCCCTTACATTTTTGCAATAACTGGTTCTATAAACTCTTAAAACATTGCTGTCCATCTGGAGGCCTGAAGGGTTAAAGTGAAGCCCCAGGCGTTCTACCCAGCTGCTGCTCTGCTTACTGCTCCAGTTGCTGCTTCAGCCACAGTCTCTAATCTCTCCCTCCCTCCCTCTCTCAGCTTTCTGATTCTGCCCTAGGGGTGGGCCAGCGCAGCCCAAGATGTAGGAAAGGAGCTGAGGTTGGGGGACGCACTGCCTACATGTGCACTGATAGGCAGGGGTACCTATGTCTTTGGTGCAGTGGTGAGTGCCACCCATCCATGTGGTGCAGAGGTGTGAGAGAGGGGCAGCTTGCATGCATGGTGCAATGAGGGGGATGCGGCCTAGGGGCCTTTGGCTCATGCTAATGCAGCCTCTGGGGCATGCAGTTACAGCATATGGCCTCTGGTCGCTTAGATGTCAGCCAGCCCTGTCTTAATTATGTTTGACCAAAAAAAATTGCTCTGAATATTTTGCCAAGGTCTATTCCAGACAAAGGAAAAGTGGTGATCCTTTAAAGCATGGGGCCAACTTTTTTGGCAGCTGTCCCACAAAGTAAGCCACCTTACCAAGTGTCACTCTGACCCCTTTCCCAGGCCTGATCCACAGCTCTGCTTTCTGCTCTCTTCCCCATGCTTACTGCTCAGTCTGCTGCTGTGCTCTCTGCCCTACTTGCTGCTGCTCTACCTGCTCCCTCCCAGATCTGCTGCATGCCACATACACAGTGGCTGCCCATGCTACTTTTCACATGTGTGCAGTAGGTTGGCTACCCTACTTCAAATCATTAAACTTCCCATTTTCTGTGAGTATAAACTACTTAGTTCAACACCAGGGAATAACTCACAACAGTTTAACTCCATACTGTAGTGGTGCACTGAGTATATTTTAAAATGCACTTGAAATCCTTCTGCCATACACAACTGAAGTATACACCAAGGTTCAGGATCAACTACAGCATCCTGAGTCTCCTTCAGAGAGTTCAAGCTTTTACCATCATCATGTTGCTTTTGATGCTTTCAAACTGCTATGGTGTAAATAGTGGATCTCAGAAAATAAATAATTTCTGTGATAGTTGACATGAAGTTTTGTGTGTGAAAGACTAAGTTCTTCCTTTATGAAATGTTACTAAATCACTGGAAGGTTGTTTCTTCCACAGCTGGGCTAAGAGCTAGGAATGCCTTGAGTTAATTTCCAGCTGTTATATTTTTCCATGTACAAGTGTATTTTTTCAGGCTAAATGGCTTTTATTTTAAATTAGGGAAAATACCCAGCAAGAGCAAAGGCAATTGAGAGAGAGTGAGTTGCAAGGAAGGGGCTAGGGGTGTACACATGTGTGTGTCTGTTCCTTGAAATGATGGCGTCAGCACCTGCGAGAACAAAATCTCTTCTCTCTCTGCATATCGGCAGAGTGCTTAGAAGTATAAAGGTGAAAAATACAGGAAACAAAGGCATCTTTATTCTGTAAACACACATCTATTTCTTCAGTATTTTCCCACAGCAGTTACCACAATCATCTTTTAGCAGTCATCACAGCTGGATCTGCTATCTCAGTACTCCCAGAATATGCCTATACTAGTTTCTTTTGCTTGGTATGCATTGCTCTCCATATGCAAACTCATCTTCTAGACCCAGGTTCATTTGACACTGTAAATTCCACAGTCATCAACATTGCAGATTTTACATTTTTCTGCTACTCAGATCATTTTAGTTCTGGCCATTTTTAACGTGGCTTTTGTTTGCTATTACACACTGATCCCATATTTTACCCTTATGTTTTGTCTACAATTTTTCTCTGACTGCTTATGTCATATGTTCATAAATTTTAAGGCCAAAGGAGACCATGAGATTATTGAGTCTAACCTGTATATCAGAGACTATTGAGTTTTGCACTGATATCATATACTACATTCAAAGGCTTTACTTAGCTTAACACATTTCAGTCCTTACAAGGGCAAACTGTGTACCACAGGTCTAGAACTGGCAAAATTAAGATGCTATTGTCTGAAGCTCCTGCAATGGCAGGGAAGTGATTAGATGAGGTGGAGGTGGGGGGTTTTAATCAATGTTCAGAGTAGGGATGTAAGAGCACTTTGCCACAACCTACTGCATTACAGTGCACTGTTACTCACTGAGCTAACTCATCACCAGGAATCCGAGTTTTCTATTTGCCACAGAAGAACATGGAAAAATATGGATTTTCATCTTTAAAGGAGAAAAATGCAGGAAACCACGGTTTCCCCTTGCAGGCTGGCAGAGCTCCAGTGTGCAAGGGGCTGCTTGGGGCTGGGAGGAGTAGAAGGAGGGTGATCAGGCAGGTGGGTGCCATGCGCATAAGTGTGTGCACATATGCACCAATCAGGCAGCGTGGTGGAAAGCAGCTCCTGCAGGCAAGTCTATGGGGGCGCATAGGTGATGCAATGGAGAGCAGGGAGGGCACATGCCCCCCCCAGATGTCTGCGCCCACAGTAAGTGTGTTGCAGCTGCCTGACCGGACCAGGGAGAAGCTGCCTTCATGGCCCAGCAGGTGGGACCCAGTGTGGGAGGGCAGAGTTGGGTGGCAAGGCTTGTTGCTGTTGCTGCCGAAATGTCCACACCAGCTAGACTGCCAGCAGTGTGAGTAATAACAGACCAGGGAGGGTGCACTGCCCTCATCCCCTCCCACTGCCAGCCACTCATGTGCCAGGCCACAGCTCTACCCTATGCAAAGGCCCAGCCGCTGCTGCCACTGCTCCTTTCAGGCTGCCTGCACTGCCACCCACTGCCCCATGGGGTAGAGTCATGGCCTGAAGGGAGCAGAGGCGACTGGGCCTGGAATATGTGCAGCTGGCAGTGGGAGGAGGTGAGGGCAGTTCCCCGGTCTGTTACCCCTTGCACTGCTGGTGGCACAGCTGCTGTGGGGGCTCCAGTGGCAGCAGCAAAGAGTCTTGCTACCCTGCTCCGCCCTCCCATGCCAGGTCCTACCCACAGTGGGCACAGAAATGTGGGGGCCCATGTGCCCTATCTGCCCCCCCTCTGCCCCACAGACTGGGGGCTGGGGGCAGGAGGCAGTAGGTCAGGAGTGAGGGGCACCAGTGGAAATGGGGGCTGTGGGTTGGGTGTGCAGGGCACTGGCAGGGCAGGGGGCGGGGGTAGTGGGTTGGGAGTGAAAAGCACTGCAGGTCAGGAGTAGGGGCACCAGCAGGGATGTGGGGGCTGTGGGTCAGGAGTAAGAGGCACTGGTGGGGACAGGGATCTGTGGCTTTGGAGTGAGGGGCACCAGCATATCAGGGCTGCTCGGCAGCACAAAGCGGGTTGGGGTGGGAGGCACAGTCACAGCTGGACCCATGTTCTGGTCAGCACAGGGGGCAGGGGGAGGTCTGATTTTCCATGATATAAAAACCACAATGAAATGCCAAAAATATATAGGTATTTAGAATGCATTTTATTATAGTGATTGAGGCACTGGTAGGTTTCCAAATTGCTTTAAAATTGTAAATATATCAATAACACATTGTGGTCAATTGATACCTATATATATAGTGCCGTTTTATTTTAATCACAGAAAAACATGGATTTGGAAGTGTGTGTGTGGGGGTGGGGGTGTTAATCAGATAATTTTAGATTTTTAAACAGAGAAAACCAGGATTGGTTTAACTAACTATGGTCTAGTTAGTCTTCTTAGTCAGTGCATTGATTCCAATTAGAATCTTACTGATTTGTTTATGAAACACTTTGGCTAATTGGTCATGTGTTATAGCATTATTAGCTATTTCCAGTGTACATGCATACTAAATCATAATGGAATTTGTTCCTGATAATTAGATTAAAATATCTTGACCTATGCTCTCCCTAGCACCTGTTAAGCCAGCTGATGCTCACAAAACATTGGATATTCTTAATCTTTTCTTGACTCAACAAGATATAGATGATGAACTGTCCTATTTTGTAGAATTATCTTCTATTATGGTAATGAGTGCATGACAGCACAGCAAAAATCTTTGATTAGTTTACTCTTTCAGACTCATGTAATTTTTACATAGTGAACTCTGAATTTTTGTAGAAAGAAAATTAAACATGTATCTGTATAATCAGACCATGCTTATTTAGCATCAGAATGTATAAAATTTGCATTTGGAATTTTTTGTAATATGTAGTTTTTCTTAATTTTAAATGCCCCAAGTAGGTTTTTCAGTGTCTTGATATGGCATGCAAAATACATCTTGCTAATGGTAAAAAATGGCTAGCTACTGGCTGGCCGTTGTTCCTAATTCTATTGATGTGAAGAACTAACCAGATTTTGCTGTACTCCCAGTGATCTCGATACAGAGATGAATAAGTAAAAAACATTCTACTGGGCGCACAGGCCGAAGGTCTGAGACCTCTTCCAGCAGTAGATCTTATTCTACTTTTGATATTGCTGTGTCACTAATACCAAAATTACTGCCTTGATAATTTTAGCCATTATAATACCCAGTAGGCCTTTCAGAGAGGTGAGAGCATCATGCAGCTTACCTGGCTTTTATGTAAGCCTTGTGGAGAAGCCACCCTCTCTCTGCCTGAGGGCTTTATACAGTAACTTATCACCGCACTAGCTAAGCAACTAAAAGTAGTCAGTAGAACTAGTGGAGTTCCTATAGTAACCTTTAATGGTGCTTGGTTTTCAGGGTTAATATTTGCCTTAGGATATAGTGATTTTTGGTGGTGATTAGTTTGTTTGGATTGCTGGATTTACTACAGTGGCCTTTCAGGCTAGGGACAGACATTAAAAAACCCGAGCCTGAACTGATTTAATCTTTGCAGGTTTATCTAACCTGGCTAGGCTGAACCAGTTTGTAACCCCAAAGACCAGGGGCGACATGTAGGGAATGCATGCAGATGCACGTGCACCCCCAGAGTGTGGCGGTGCACCCCCTGCAAAAAGGCGCTACCAACACTGTCGGCGGTATCTGTGGGCAGTTGCCACTCGCCACTCTGCTGCTGACACCACTGGTGGCATCTGCGGGTGGTCCACAATCACCAGTGGTTGCCAACTCCTGGTCAGCACTTGCCACCCCGCGCCTCCATTCAAGCCAAAGACATTCTCTCTGGACTGAGGAAATTCAGGCGCGTGCCTGCAGTGGCTCAGGCTAGAAGCCGGGGGCCCTAGGGCAGCCCTATTTCCCTTCCACAGGGCTAAGCTGAGGGGGAGGGCTTGGCCAGGCCCTGGCAGGATGCTCTGATTAGGGAGGGTTTACCCCCCACACACACACCCTCACTGCTTCTGAGACAGCGGGGAGTTACACAGCATTTACTTATACAGCAGGGAAGAGATTTATCAACCCATCAATAAAACAAAAGCCTCTCTCATTAGTTCAAGCTCTTCTTAAACAACTTTTTCCAAGGAAGGAATGGAGGGACATTATCAACTACCTGTTCATTAGCTTCAAAAAGCCTTAAGCGGACACTGTCCTGTCTGCCTTATACAGGCACCTCGCAGCATTAACTAGCATACCACATGATGGCTACGTCTGTGCTGTGGGAGAGGAGGGGGGAATCCCTGCTTGAGCAGGGAGCGGTGGGAGTGGGGGTTGAGCAGGAGAAGCCAGGCAGACCCTGCTGTGCCTGCAGTCTCTGCTGGAGCTCCAGCCAGGGAGCAGAGGGGAGGGGCCAGGCCCTGTTGTGAAGCAGAGAGCCCTGCCCAGGGCTGCAAAGCATCTGGGATGCTGGGGGACTCTGGTTTAAGTTAAACCAAGAAAGGGTCTGGGACAGACATTGCATAAACCGGTTTGACCCAAATCTGATACTACAAGTCTGATACTACATTCAACCAGGTTTATTTCAAATTTTTTTCAGCCATTTTGAAACTGGTTTATGTGCACTGAACTTCTGTTCTGTTACAGATTTAAACCAATTTCTGATTACTTAAACCAATTTATGTGTAATGTATGTCCCTTGGGGTTTACTTGTGAGAGGGGAAAAGAAGTGCTTTCCTAAAGAGGTCTCAGCCTTATGTTTTTCCTGCTATGGTGGGAAGTTCTCTTTGAAGAGGAAGGCTTTTGCAGCCTTTTTTAGATAGCCAAAGCTTGCCTTCAGACCAGGTTTTTTTTCCATAGGCATCTCCCATCTTCTCACACGCTCCCTTCTGGGCTTTTTTTCATTGGCATTGCTTCAGTGCTTTCCTGCTTCCTAGAGGTGCAGGGTTGAGACTAAAGGAGCACACCTGAACGTAGTGCCTCAACAGGTGGAAATTCAAACTAGTCTTTTTCTGTTTCATCTTCTCCTTATGTCACACTGACAGTTGCACCAAGGAAGGAATGCCCAGGGACAAGGATAATCTATTATTGAACACAATGCACTACTTACAACCATAAATCATTCCTTGCTTTCTGCTATAGGGAGGAAAGATCAGGGGAAGAGGAACCAAAGTACAAAAATAAAACAGGGGTTAACGAGATATATCATCTGGGAATAACAGAGTGGAGGGATGGAAGATGGCAGCATTATAATTCCTTGTCTGGAATTTGTTAGCCCTGTCTCTTTAAAGCTAGGTGCTTTAACCACTGTGCTTACTTTCAGGCTTCCTTCCCATCTAGCTTGGCTATTTACTGCCCACCATCAACAAGATATTTCTTCCTAGATCTGAAAGGCTCCTGATTGTGCCTGCAGCTGGAAATCTCTACTAAAGCAGCTTTTTTGACGTTACCCATTCTCTGTAGATTCAGCTGTCTGGGAAATACTGTGAGAAATGTGTTTGTGACATGTTAGCAGAAAATAAGGAATGCCAAGGTCTTTAAAGGATGGGGAAAGTCACTGCTTCCTGTCACCCATCCTTTTAACTGTTGTTTGCTATTTGATCTCACCTTGCCCTGACATCACAGTATAAAATGAGGCCTGTCAGTTTAACAGTGTGTGCAATTCATTCCTAGGAGCTATATTTTTCCAAGCAATTCATGGAATAGTGTCGACTCTCCTAAACAGTTTAATAAACAACGGCATCCACAGGCACTCTCTGCTTAGCTAATAGATTGATTAGCCCTCTGCAGGTCTGTCCTCAAACTGTCTCTCACTGACTCATCCTGGTGTTAGCATCAGTGAATGATATCACGAATCACAGCCCACACTTTTGCCTTGACTTATTGCCTTTCTTTAAGCTGAGAATGGGGAAGCAGTAATTGCCGGCTGCTGGGGAGACAGGCTAAGCTTGTAGCTGTTCAGCTTTTAAAAACAAAGCTGTTTTTTTTTCTTTTCATTTTTTTTTTGTCTGAGAAAAAATGCCCTGACTTGCTAACCAAAGAAAATAATGGATTGGCAGAGAGAGAGAGCCATCCAGTATGCCAGCTACATATGTGCATTCACGTAGCAAGAACACATGGACTGCTAAAGATTGGGGTTGGAAGGAAATTCTTCTTCTGTCACTTGGATTTTTGTTGCATGATATTAACTGCAGGAGGCCCAAAATAATGGCTCAGGTAAAACTGCAGATTTTTATACCACCTGGGGACAGGCTTGCTAGCTGTAAGAGCAGTGTGAGAGCAGCTGCTCACCTCCAGATGGCATAAGAAGAGCAAAGATAAATGGCAGTAGAGGCTTTGTTTACACGAAGCTGGTTGTGCTGCCACAAAACCTGGCAAGGGATGGCAGCCACTCCAGAGAAGCCACCAGATCATGTGCACATCCATGTGCTTTCTGGTGGCTCTGGCACCACTATAGCAGCTGTGCCCACCAGCTGCTACGTAGACTGTGGTAAGCACCATATTAGTGTTTACATTGATATGTAATATGCTGGTTGCCAGGTTGGGGGAGAAGCCCTTTTCCTGTCAGAGAAAACAGGATGAAGAGGTACTTCTGCCAGAGGGGAGTTCTGAATGTAGACATGCTCAGCACCACTTTGCTCTCAGATCTGAGTAGAGATTAGGTCAGAAGGCCCTTGCCCAGATAGCGGTGGCTGAGAGTCTCCTCTTTCCACCCAGGACCTGCAGGGCTGGCTTCAACCTAGCTACTATCATCTCCTCCCTCCCTGTCTCCAGCCAAGCCCAGCCAGGACAGTCTTTTGGTAAGGAGGGCAGGCATCAGCTTCTTTAGCAACCCCCACTCCAGCGCAGCTCCATATCAATCTGAATGATTTGAGGAGGGGGCGGGGGGGGATCTCTCTTCCTTCTCCTCCACTTCCAAGCACCCCAGGGATTAAGATGTCTACACCCATAGGCGATGTGTGGCGGGGGGCAGGGGGGCATGTGCCCCCCTGAGATTGGCCCTCACTGGCTTGGTGTGACGGCCAGAACCAAAGGGATTAATAGGCAATAAATATGTGCTTCTTGGAGGCATTTGGTATTTTTGCCTAATATAAAGCTTGTAAGTTTGTAACCTGCAAATGTAACTTGTCTGTCATAAGTTTAACCAAAATGATCAAACTAACTATTCGTGGAACTGACTGGGCCCCCAAAGGTGAAGCTGTAGCTGCAAGATTAGCTGACCTAACGGTTTTTGCTCAGGGTTCAGCCTTGACGATAAAACTGGATCCAACCGCCTGGCACACCCAACACATTCCAGGAAAACACGTCCCAAGAAAGCATATTCAGAGAAACCTAAAAGGGTTGGGTTTAGTAATGTTAATTTCAAACCTAAAAATGCTGCGTTGTAATTTGCTTATTGAATAAACCCAAGTCTGGGTAGTAACCTTTTATAATTTTTTAACACCTTTTAATCCCATAGGGTGACAGCTACAGGGCAAGATTGTGAGTGGCTCTAAAGCCAACAGATTAGCATAAGACTAAGTATAAAAAGCACATGTGTCAGGTGACCAGCAGGAAGGAGGGAACAGAATGGTCAATGCTGTTCAAAGCCCGGACTCCAGACTCCTGGTGTGAGTGAGGATCAGATCCTGATCAAGGAATCTTCCCTCCGACAGCATCAATCAGGGATGCCTGACTTTGCTGGAATCACTTGGCGCGCACCTGGCATTGAGGGACTATCGATAAGTTGCCAATCCATGTCTGTCTACTGTTGTTTTAAACAGCCCAGTGGCTGATACCCTTGCAGTGCCCATTTGGCCTGTGACAGAATTGATCCATCTATCTGTTATCTGTTATTATTATTTACTATTAGCTCTTTAATACTGCATTATCTGCTTGTTGCATTTATCTTTCTGTTAACTGTTGTGTGTGTAAGCTATAATAAATTTGCCTTTGCTTCACTCCCAACTCTGCCTCCTCGATCCTGAACCAAACAGCCCAATGGCTGATACAGTTGCAGCACACAGTCAGCCTGCAACTAAATTAATATACTCACAGTGCCCAGCTGGCCTTGACGGCTGGGGAGTTGGAGCGGTGGGAGAAGTGCCCCGGTGTCCTCCCTGAGGTTGGTGCCAGCCAGTGAGTGGGGGCACTGAGAGAAGTACTGGCAGCACTTCCGGTTTTGCCAACGGTGCTTCCGGGGTTGGTGTTTGGCTGCTGGGGAACACCCCTTCCCCCTCCCCCCCCCGGTTGGCGATTGGCCGCTGGTGCCCTCCCAGACTCAGGAGGCGCCAGCTGCCCATGTCTACACCTGCCTTGGCTTCCCGTGGTAGATAAAGTGACTCATATGGAATTTTCTCCTGTGGGAGAATAGGTAGGAGAGCGATGTCTGTACCCTTCTGGCTATTAAATAGGCTGATGAGAGGCATGATTTCAATTTTTCAATGAGGTGAAGTGACAGAAGCTGAAACAGCCACCCATCTGTCAGGGTACATAATGGGTACAAAGTCTGAGCAAAGAAGACTACATTTAAGAAGCAATGGCTGAATTCTAATCTGAGCTAGACAGGTCATACATCATCAGTGCATTGATGAATTTCCTGCAGAGTGAATGCATGCATGCAGCATGGAGTATGTCAGGCTAAGCAGGCAGGCACGCTGATTATCTCTGAACGGCTTCAAGAGCCAGACACAGGGTTTGGGGTCTGGGCTGGGTTTTAAGCTAATCTTTTAATTCCAGCATTACCTTAATGCTTTCAGAGTCTGATAACACCAGCATAAAAGTTCTCTTGCCGAGGCCTGAAAAAGGTAAGCAAATGTTATTCTTCCCTCAAAATATGAGTGGAAATTAATTAGTTCAGAGAAAGGGTTTCGCTACAGGATTCCAAGTTTGTTGTTGTTTAAATTTCCTGTTAACATTTTTAAAAGACTCCTTGTAAAAGGCAGCATAATTTAGCAGACTTAGAGCTACGCACAAAGGGGAACACGTTGGAAAGAATTGCCGTGAGCTTTGGAATAGGTTTCTGGAGCAATCACATGATATTTCCTATGGCAGTGCCCACAAGTGTGCCATTGTGAACCTCTTAGACTGCAGAGCCTCACAGTCTTGTCCAAAAGACAGCACACCACTTTGCTGTTGCCTAGTAACATCACACAAAGGTTTACAGGTATAATGTTTTACAGACTTCCCAGGCAGCACCAACAAAGAAGATCTATGTTTTTGGGAAAGGAACAAGTTTCCTTTATCTTCCCATCTCTATAAAGCTGCTTTCTTATTATTGTTCCTATTCAATTAATGCCTAGAGAGTGTAATTGAGAATCAGAGTATCATTGTACCAGCCCTAGAGAAGATTAAAGCAAAGAGGAGCCCAGTCCCAGATTGCTCACAATCTGTCACAAATCACAGCGAGATGAAGAACAGTGGGATTGAAGGACAAGGTCACAGAGAAGAGGTCTGCTCTGTACAAGTAGCTCACAGAGGAGACTACCACCCAGTACAATGTCAGCAGGTTGTTTGAATGCCCTGTGCCCAAGGTCTGCTCTGAGGCATGTTGTCTGTGTACTGCTCCAAGCTGCAGCATCCCAGACTATCTACATTCATGGTCTTCTACACCTGAAACCAAGCAGCCCAATTTTAAAAGCACTTTTGTTTTCTCCCCTAGGGATGCTCTGGCTCATTACCTATAAGTCTTTCCTCTTTGCAACATGCATTTCAGGTAGGATGGTTCTGCCCACTTGAGCTTATCTGCTTGCCCCATGTTAGTCAGCAGAGCTATCACTCTTCAGTGCTGCAGTACACTTCCCAGCAGACACAGACACAGCCCAAACCCAGATACGCCAAATAAATGTGAAAGGCAATGCCATTATCTCAGGAACCTTGAGAGCTAATTTTAGAAATCCCCACTGTGGTGTTAGCTGTGTTCCTTCATTTCAATTACTCTGCCTCAGTGCCTTATTTTAATTTGACCACTGAAAGGGACCACTAACCATGCATGCTTCTAGCGTCTCAGTTGCTGGACTTTACTGCCACGTCAGCACTGAAGTTTTTCTTGCCTATTTCAATACCTGCTTCAATGTAGGGGAAGCCAGAGCACGGAGCTGCCTGGAGGTGGGGTTGGGGTGGGGCAGCAGGGACACGGAGGCAGCAGGAGCACCGAGTAACCCTCTCCAGCATGGGAGCATGGCATAACCCCTCTTTTGCTACCTGCCTCTTGGCTTGTGTGCACGCCACAACCCCTCTCCTGGTGCTAGTGGGGCCCTGCCTGCCCTGGACACTATCACCCCCTGAGCATTAGAACTCAGGAGGTGGGTAGATCTTCCAAGAAGTGGGAGTTG
This sequence comes from Alligator sinensis, assembly GCF_000455745.1. NCBI lineage: Eukaryota > Metazoa > Chordata > Crocodylia > Alligatoridae > Alligator > Alligator sinensis. Next base: position 102,731 of record NW_005842835.1, read on the forward strand.
TGGAGCTAAGAGTGGTGCATCCTGGGATGCTGGAGGATCCAAATTATTTGCCTTACCTCTGTGGGAGCAGCCTGATGGTCCTGCAACACAATCTGGGTAGCAGACCCAGAAATCTTCCTTGCCTTGAAGTGATGTAACTTTGACAGGCTTGGAGAGCACTTAGCTTGAGTTTTCCTGTTTTAATGCACAGAAACTCACCTTTAGTATGCCTTCAGATGCCTCTGGTATAGTCTAAGCCTACTGTTTAAGAACACCCTTAATTACTATGTTAATACTATGAAATGTTGCATCAGTTTTCATCTGTTGAGATGAAACGGGCTGTCTGCCCATCTTTCCTTCTGTTCCCCAGCACACTGGCTTGGCTGGTTTATTGTTTGCGTCTGATTCAAGAACTGGTATCAGCAAGGCAAGTTGCTTAGTAATACAAGACAAAAATTGTTCTGAATGATCAGGTATCTGGCATGGCTGGAGGATTTCTGATAAATCCCAGAAAATTCTTTACTACCTTTGTCTGTTTCTTTCCACAAAAAATAGGACCATAATTATGTTGGGGTTTAGGGCACTGAACTTTTGCTTGCTTTCTAGCTGCTGCAATGTTCTCCAATATCTACCCTGCCAGCTGAATGCTGAGGGGCAGGGTAGATATGTATCTTTGTAGACTAACTAAATAAGATCTCTATAGAATGTAAGCCTTCATGAACTCAAGTTCACTTTATCAGATGCTGTGATAGAGCAGTATATAAAGTGGAGCGAGTGATTTAGATACAAAAGGTGGGAAGGAGAAGGGAAAGGCTAGAAGGCATATCTACCCTGCCTTCTGCTGGACTTCAGACTAACATGGCAAACTACCTCCAAATTTTTACGTATATTCCTTTGCTTTTATTCTGGTTGTAGTTATAAGTCTGGTGCTCTCTGCCCCTCAGCAGCTACTGTGGAGAAGCCAGTCTTTTACTGCTGTTATTTCTAATGCCCAGTAGTTAAATTGGGTATTTGCTCCTCACAACTCCAGTTGGGTTTATAGAGACCTTAGCACCTAACAAAGAGACTGCCTTTGCCCTGTAGAGCTTCCAAGCTAATGTTAAGATAAAAGTACATAGATACAATAAGCACATGGGACGGCAGTGAGGTTTGGAGAACAGGGGTAACCATGGCTGGGGACAGACATTCAAGAAGCCTGAGCCTGAATTGATTCAATCTTTGCAGGTTAGTCTAACCTGGCTAAACTATACTGGTTTGTAACTGTACAGACATCCCTTCTGGACTGAAGAAATGGTGGCACATGCCTGCAGTGGCTCAGAATAGAAGCTGGAGAGTGCTACAGCAGTCGTCCCATCCCTTCCCTTCCACGGTGCTGACCTGAGGGAGGGCATGGCTAGGCCCTGGCAGGATGCTCTGATTAGGGAGGAGTTCCCCCCCTCCCCGGTCCCTGAGCAACCCAGCAAGGAGTTGATAACACAGTGTTTATCACCCCTAACTCATTGTTTATCTCAGCCCATTAAGAAAACAACAGCCTCTCTCTATTAGTTCAAGCTCTTCTTAAATAGCTTTTCCAGCCCAGAGACCATGCTGGGATGCTGGGGGACTCTGGTTTAACTTAAACCAGCAAGGGGTCTGAGACAGACATTGCATAAACTGATTTGACCCAAATCAGTTAAGTCTGATACTACATTCAACCAGGTTTATCTCAAACTGGTTTCAGCCATTTCCAAACTGGTTTATGTGCACTGAACTTCTGTTCTGTTACAAGTTTAAACTAGTTTCTGATCACTTAAACCGGTTTGTGTAATGTCTGTCCTTAGCCCATGAGACTACACTGACCAGTGAGATAAGCAATGGTCACACCTCAGTTGTCTTAATTATTGTTGAGTGTTTTTGTAGGCACTGTGGACAAGCTGAATCCTTGAAGAAGAGAAAAAAAACAACTTTGCATGGATAGAAACAGGAACTTAATTGTCCTTTTTGGCTTTTTCAGAGGTATTTCATAATCTTAGCTGTTTCGTTCTGTTGTCCATTCATTTTGAATAAAAAACAGAGGGGCGTATGTTAGCTTTCCTGATTTTCTTTGTGTACATAACATTTAGTGATTCAAGTTAGGTGATTATGATAGATATGATGCCAATTCATATCACTGTTTTACAGAGACTTTATATATGGTACTCACCTGATCCCCACACAGGGTCCCAGAAAAATGCTTTGAATGGGAATCCCCAGTTTTGTGCTTGTGGGCTGTTGTGTGACTATCCTTAGAGCCATACAGTGATAATTTTCTCCTATTTAGGCTGAAGCAATAATTCTCTGCCATGCCATAGGAATGTTGCTGGTTTTCTTGTAGACCGTTAATGAGTGAAAAGCTAGAAGCCCAGAGCCACCTGACCAGGATACTAAGATCAATGGATATAAGCAAGGCACTGACCAGGATACTAAGATCAATGGATATAAGCAAGGCACTGACCAGGATACTAAGATCAATGGATATAAGCAAGGCACTTTGGTGACATGTTCAGTGCTTTAATGAGTTGGATATTTACTCTTTTTAGGTGGGGAATGTAGCTGGTGTAAGCAATCCTTACAGCAGTCCAAACTGGAGAAATATGTTATTGCCTGAACTCCAAAAACCTATGCGATTGATTACTGGATTAGCTTTAGTAAGAGTTGCAAATGCTTCTCCAGTAATAATGAGGCTTTGCATCTCAAAAGTGGTGGGGGTATAACCAAAGAGCATAATCTCAGTTGATGAGGAGGACATGAGTTTCACCTAACAGAAAGTTTGCACTAGAAAAGCAAGGAGCACCCAACCTTCTGGCCCCATGGGCTGGGTGAGTGGTGCAGGATGTTACGTCTCAGCTCTGTATTCTTGGGCAATCGGGGCACAGGATGCAGTCTGTCTGACTCACAAAGGACTCACCCCCCCCCACCTAAACGAAACTGATTAAGATGCAGTGAGAGACGCACCTAAGACCCTCACCAGATAAGGGTTACAAGAGTGAATCAACTGCCCTAGGTCTCATTTACATGAGAGATGGAAAACAGAAAGCCTGAAGCAGAGACTGCAGTGAATTCTGGGACCAGAGAAGCAGGAGAGCGCTGCATGATGGGGAATCTGTGCTTCCAATGTTAATCAACCCATGTTCACACCCACCCAGCTCAGCATTTATCAGACCAGTTCTAATCTGGATTTACTAAGGACTTTTCCCCCCCAGACACACACACACAGCTCTAAGTTTAATAGGCATCTCGGGCCGTACATTCCCCGGTCCCACTATGGGAGGCCTATTTAAACTTGATTGACTAAAACTCGGTTGCCGGGTTAGGGAATGCTGAGGCAAGAGACCGAGTCAGAGGGGGTATGGGCAACATTTGAACAATGGTTAAGGGTTCATCACAGCATCCAGCCTGCTGGAGCCCTAATCCCAGGTGTTGTCATATCTTTCCCGAGACGACTGGTGGGAGTCCTCTCCACAAAAGGTTATGAGCACCCCAATAATTGCTTTAAGTCTGTTAAAAGACTATAGTAAGATCTGGAAAAGTCATGCTAAGCTGAGGCTTGTGCACAACAAGTAAAAATCCAAAATCCTGATGCTGCAAGCTATCTATTGTTCCTGAAGAAACCATGAGATATCCCATCAGTATATCTGCCACCCATAGGAATTTCAAGCTGGCTCCCAAGTATTTGGGTTACTCCCTAATCTTAAGTGTTTCCTGATTATCAATCAGTTTCCTGAGATGGTCCAAACCAGATAACCCCTTGTCAATAGAAAAGACAATGATTTACACTACTGAGGGTGCTACGGAGCAGCTGAACTGAGGGTATAAAAATCTGTAAGTGTGTGTGCTGCAAAAAGAAGAACAGGAAGAGGAAAAGGAAGGAAAAGAAGTAGAAGCAGGAGGAAAGAAGGAGAAGAAGAAAACCCCTGTGCTGACACCATCCCCTGTCGTTCTTGGGACGCTGGAAGAACAGATCATCTCTCTCTTCAAGGATTGTGCTACGGACTGTGCCTGTCAGCTTTGCAGCCTGAGTACCGTGGACTAGGTGAGATCCCAGCGTTCTCTGTCTTCTTTCTAGGCATAAACTTCTGAACCTGAACTGTATCAGTTAAGCTTGAGCTAAGTTTCCCCAAATACTTAGTGAAACCAGGGTAGTATTGTCATTGTTGGTGTTTGTTTTTCTTTTGCATGTCTATTACTACTAGTACTATTATATATTTCATATGCTTAGCAATAAATAACTTTTATAGTCAAACTGGTAGTAATTGGGTATATTTTTCCTTCTCTGCTTCTCTTTCCTCCCGTGCTCTGCAGCAACGCTTCTTTTACCTATGCTAAAGATCCCTGTGAAGCCCAAATTATTGTGGGGTCTGCTCATCAAGAGGCCAAAGATTGGGACGTGCTGAGTTTGAAACACATAAGGGGATCAGCTTGTATAGGCTGATTGACCCAGTTTCACTCAGACGCGCCCTTATGAACTGAATGCTGGCCCATGAGGGTGTCAGCTGGACACCCAGCCGGATTCAGAGGGATTCTGTTTACCTGTGTGCTTGTGTCTGACTGCATTTTATTGTTGCTCTTATGAACTGATTCTTGGCATATGAGGGTGTCAGCCTGTCCATGCTGATCAGCCCGGCCAGGTCAGGCGTGTCACGTTAATTTGTGTGTGTTTGTGTGTATGACTGATTTGGTGACTGGAGGAACCCAGCCCATTGAGATTGAGTCCTGCAAGATAGCTCCACTGGGGGTGAGGGCTTGCAGAAGGGAGAAATACAGCTCCGTATAGTAACACAAGCAGCACATTGACAGAATCACCAAGACCCTAGAAACTATCCCTAATAAATGAGCACACCCCAAAGTAATGGGCAGATTTGGTAACAAGGATCAGCCCACGGGTTGGATCCTGTGTGACCTGATCTAGCTGCACACCACCGCAGCCTGGCATGCAGAGCCATGTTATCTGGTCAACAGGGCTCCCTACAGGTCTGGAAATTTGGCAGCAGGAGAGTAGCAATTAATGCTGCCACTGCTCCCCCCATGCCAAATTTCTGGACCCTTGAGGAGCCCTGCAGACTGGATTAAATGGCTCTGCGCGCTAGATTTGGCCGACAAGCCAGGGCTTGACACCCATGTATTAGAGAATGAAATGCCTTGCATCTCTCTGGATTAATTTAGTGGTGAGGCAGCTTTTAGTGTGTGGATCCTTCCTTCTTCTTCTACTTGTTTAAATGTCTGTATAACACCACATGGGGGAGAAAGTACCATTTTCTTTTTAGTGTGTGCAGAAATGAACACTAACTGCCCCTGTTGTAGACTTTCATTAGAAATACAGCAGCTATTTATTGTATTTTATTTTATTACAGTGTTGTTAAATTTCTGGTCACTGATTTTTCTGGCCTGAAACTTCCCATACTTGGTTTCAACATAAAAGTGCTTTTTTGTTTTAAAGGCAGAAAGGTTAAAAAAATGGTGCTTTTCAGTGGGTGGTGTTATATTTTAGCACCTCTGAGCCACAGTCAGGATAAGGCTGCATGATACCAACTACCATGTCAGCAAAAGTGGCTGCTGCCCCAAAGGACATACACTTTATCTCCAGGAAATTTTGGAAAGAGACAATTATCTACTATAATGCAATTATAAATACATTACTTTTTGCAATTTGAAAAATAATTAACATTTTTAAGCTGTTGAATAGCTTGCCTCATCACAGAATTGCCCCAAACATTGCACAACAGTATAGTATTTATGAAGTACCAGCGCTTAAAGTGAATCGAGCCATTTAAAATATGAATCAGCTGCTGTAGATTGCATTGCTATGATTAGAATTTTTTCCCTTAAAAAATTAAATGGGGGAAATATTAACATACCAATAATGATTAAAATATAGAGCCACATGCAGCTTTTACTGAAGTGCATCAAAAGACTCTAATTAACACTTGTTACAACTGGTTCAAACTTTCAAGCAATCAAGTGTTAATGGTTTGGAAATGAATGTTGCTTTACCTTGCCTGTGCTGAACATATATTTAATGTTTATTTTTGTTACAGATACATATATACGTATGTCTATAAGCATATGCATTTATATGAAGTATGCCAGATAGGTATTCTTGCTCTTAGACTCATGTTCTGCTGTTCCTGAATTGTTTGTTTAAATTTTCACCCATTAAATGCAAATTGCTATGGTAATGCAGTAACTATTGTATTTTATGTAGCCACATAATGTCAGTATTCGCCCAGCTCCCAATTATTTAAAAATAGAAACAAAAGCAGTGTCTCTTTTCTCCTTCCATCCTTTATGAGAAACAGCATGATTAGCTTATTTAGTTGTGTTTTTGTTTGTGTTTCTGGTTAAGAGTGTGAAAGGATGGGTGCGGGGCAGGGAGGAGAGGACATGAGGCATTCTAGCTTCTGAAAACAGCTAGAGACATGGTGGCCATGATTCTCTTCAACAGAAATAATGTCAATATTTGGACAAATACATTAGTCTTTGTCCAGCAACATAAGTTGGGGATGTATGTACTATAGAACCACCTGCTTTTAATTGTGTCCATGAAACTGAATATTCTTTAAAAGCATATATATAAGTATGGACTACATTTTGTAATTATACCAGGACAAGTTCATCATTCATATTATGTCAAAGGCAACAATTCTTTCATTGGAAGTTTTGTGATATTTGATCTCTCTCTTGTTTCCTCCCCCCCAGCTGATAAATTTAATAGATTCCATGAAAATCTCAGTGTTTGCACTATTAAGGAGGCTTCTTTGCATGCTTATAGGCTCGGCAGTGCTATGCTTGCTAGCACCACTGCTGAAAGAGACTTGGGGGTCATGACTGACCACAAGATGAACATGAGCCACCAATGCGATGCCGCAGCTGGCAAAGCAAACCAAACTCTGGTTTGCATCCATAGATGCTTCTCAAGTAAGTCTCATGATGTCATCCTCCCACTGTAGTCAGCCTTGGTGAGGCCACAGCTGGAGTATTGCATCCAATTCTGGGCTCCACAATTCAGGAAGGATGTGGAGAAGCTTCAGAGAGTCCAGAGGAGAGCCACGCGCATGATCAGAGGGCAAGAGAATAGGCCTTATGAAGAGAGGCTAAGAGCCATGGGACTCTTCAGCCTGGAAAAGCACAGGCTCAGGGGGGAACCTGGTGGCTGTTTATAAGTACATAAGGGGTGTGCACCAGGATCTGGGAGAACGTCTGTTCACCAGAGCGCCCCAAGGAAAAACAAGGACTGATGGTCATAAACTCCCCCAAGAAGGTTTTAGGCTGGACATAGAAAAACATTTCTTTACTGTCCAAGCCCCCAAGACCTGGAATAGACTCCCTCCAGAAGTGGTGCAGGCACCTACTCTGGACTTATTCAAGAAACGCTTGGATGCTTATCTTGCTGGGATCCTTGGACCCTAGCTGACTTCCTGGCCCTGGGGCGGGGGACTGGACTTGATGATCTTCGAGGTCCCTTCCAGCCCTAACGGCTATGAAATTGATGAAATTATTGCCATTGTGGTTTCAAAGGAAAAGTTTGGGTTTGAATGCATTTTAAGAACTTGTATCAGGGCTTTAACAATCATTTTAGGCAGCTCCTGGAGCTCTTAATCTCTGGGTTGTCCACACATTAACACCTGGAACTAGTTTTAAGCACACTTTAGGTGGCTAAAAATTACACCACTCCAGGGCAGGTTTATTTCTGATCTGTGTTACTCAGCTCATGTTCCGTTAATGTGTGGCCAGTCCCAAGTTGCCACACATGAATGAACCACTCAAGATGACCCACCCAAGATGCAGTCCTCCAGCATCTCAGGATGCACTGTCCTCTTCCCCACCCTCCTGTTCGTTATAGACAAACTTTCCACCCCATGAGCTCTACTGCCCAGGGGGCAGTTCTAGCACCAACCCAACTCCCCCTCACACTCCCAGGAGTGTGACCTTCCTGCCACCAGGGGTGCAACCCCATGCAAACAGCCTGCAGAGCACATGCCAGCTAGCCAGGCTGCAGGGCATGGATGGGTCCAGGAGTGGGGCCTAGGGGGTGGAGGAGGGGAACAATGTAGGGGGCTGGACTGGGTCCCCATGAGTTGGGGCTTCCTTGCCAGGGCAGGGGCAGTAGCTCCCCCAAAAGTTCCTTTACTCACTGCTCCCACCTCCCAGTCACCCCAGGAAGCACGATGAGCAGCCCCCCATATCCCAATCCCAAATTATTAAAACAAGTGACCTTCTTCAATGTACTTCCTCTGTATTTCTTTTTATTTTTGTTTTACTTTTTTATTTTATCCTTCAGTGGCTGATGTCCTTTATTTCACTGCCCTTCTACCCCTATTTCCTTTCTAGCTCACATTTCATCACCCACCCCACATCTCATTAACTCTCCACCTGCTGCTGTCTGAAGTGGGCCAATGGGAACATTGAGGAAGGCGTGGATCTGAAATCCTGCCCTGCAAGACTGCAGAGAAATGTCCTGTCCCCGTGAAATCAACAGTTTTGAAGACTGCTGTCCTCAAATTAGCTTTCAGTGGGCAGCCCCTTATCCTGGATATGTAACTACAGACAATGTGTTTAGGATATTTTGACCTAAAATAATTTTGACCTAAAATAAGTAGCTTTAATCTTTGCTAGTCCTGTAGATAGGAATCAAAGAGCATTTCTGCTGGATTTTGAAAATGTCTTTGTATTACTGCTCTGATGCTATGGGTGTTTTACTGCATTTGTTTCTACTTAAGCTTTCTGAAACACCAATCTTTGCTGGATGGCAGTTCTCAAAATATGAGTAAATATTCCTCCTTACAGCAGTAACTCCTCCCTGGGACAGCAGCACACCCCTGGGGAGAACACATGTGAAAGATCTGATAATGGCTTAGACCAGAAGTGCTCAACCCCTGGCTTGTGGACCAGATTTGGCCCCTAGCACCTTGTTATCCAGTTTATAGGTTCCCCATGGATCTATGATGAACCCCACTGGCTGTAGCCCGGTGCACTAGGTTGAGTACACAGGGCCTGATCCCAGTGCAAGGGAGTGGTGCAGGGCACCCAAAATCTGATTCCAGTGCATAGGACTGGGTGGGGGCAGTGCAGGGCCCGGCCAGGCCTGCAGGCCAGCATCAGGCCTTTCATTTATCCCACGGAGCCACAAGGTTGAGACCTGCTGGCTTAGACAATATTGTAATGTTCAGCTTTGTAACAATGGGCTACATCCTTAGCTAGTAAGGATATGCAGGGGGTCGGACTCGATGATCTATTGAGGTCCCTTCCGTCCCTAACATCTATGAATCTATGAATCTAGTATTGGAGCCTTCAGTGGAGCTATGCCGATCTACTCCAGCTGAAGATCTGTCCCATTAAATTTCCCCCCAGTGAACAGTACATTTGCACTGCAGGCATGCAGTCCACTGCAACTTAAATCACAGTTTGAGCTGCAACATTAAAATTATTCTGCTAGACAGCCTCTACTAGGGGTGCCTCAGTCTGCCAACTGTAATTGTTTTATCACAGTTAGCACCTCATCAAGGGTGTGTGTTTATTCTGTCTGAGCACAAATCAGTGGTGCAGTCTTCAGGTATTAAAACAGAGCTACTTGATCCCCAGGGCAAATGGTGAATATGCTGAACACCTCTGGGGCCTGCTGCCTGCTGGATGACAAGTAAAATCCATTAGGGGCTCACACCATCGTTTTATCAACTTCTTCTGATTGCCCTTACTCATCCCCTTCTAAATGTTTTAGATCAAAGCTCTTGCTTCCTTCTTCTGGCTCCAAGAAAATCAGTTCAGTATGAACAGGTGCTAGAGAAATCATCTTTGTTATAGTATTAGTCAACGTGCACTAAATTCCAAGGAAAGAAACTGGAGCCCTATTCTCTCCTTTCCAGGTTGCCATTAGTGGAAGTTTATGCCTCTCTGTGCATAGGGAGTAGAGCGCCCTCTTTCTTTAAACCCTTGTTAAAGAATCCTGTGGGGGAAAAGGGGATTTTGTGGCAGTGTGCGCCTTCTAAATTAAAGAGAAAGTACTAGTACTCTTCCTAGGGTCCCTGCCCTGAACACCCTGTGCCCCTTTTTTCTTGACACAGCAAGACAAAATTGGAAGCAGTTCTCTCTCACCATCAGTGCCTCAGAACGGTCAGAATTACCTCCCTTGGTACCAACTAGAAGAGCTGCATCATGTCATCCACTTCTTCAGGGATCTAATTCCTGCAGCAGAGTTTCAAACTCCATCCCTAACAAAGCAAATCCTCTCTGCTGAGCTTGTTCTTTTTCCATATAGATATCTATATATAGATATATAGATAGTTTAAGTATCACATGGTGGTTAGATTCAATCTTATACCAAGAGGTATAACAGTTCTCTCCAGCTGAGGCGGCCATGAAAATACAGGCAACTAACCCAAGAGACACTACCTGTAAAGGAATCCTCCTCCACAGTCTGTCTGTTCTTACTTAAAAACAATCTAAATCCTATTAGAGCCAGAATATTTTATTTCATTTAAATAAATCTTTGCCCTACAACTGAGACCTAAATAGGTGTTCTTGTTAGCTAACTAAATACATTTCCCAGAGCTGTACAAACTTGCAGGAAAGATTTAACACATAATCTAACGGGAGAGACAGGCTGAGAAAAGAACTCAGAGGGGAAAGGAAAAAAACCCATACCTTGAATCTGTAGCTGAACCAAGGCTGTGCCTTTCCAAGTGGGCAAAACAATTGCATGAGATTAGAAAACAATATATGTATTAATTTACTGAGTTTCCAGCTGCCAGCACCAGGGAGCAATACACACTTTTACTTGTAATCCATACTTATCTGTCATTAGGATATTTTCATCTCTGCCTAGGGGCATTTTAACTGCAATTTACCCATGACCCACAAAATCAATGAAACTGAACAGTTAGGCCACGCAGACACAGCACTGAAATTGCTTTGGTAAGTGCAGATATAATGCGGGCAGAGGCCATAAAACTGTTTGCATTGCCTTGGGCGTAATGGAATATGCATCAGCCAGAAGAGATTCCTTAGACTGAAAACACAGGCATTGGAAACTTTTTAAGACTCTTGCCCCAGAACCAAAGCCAGCAGCTAGTTAGGTACAAAACCCAAAGAGATGGAGAGGCAGGGTGGGATCTAAGCTGTTCCTCCTGCCTGGTGAGCCTCAAACTGTTGCTATGAAGCAGGTAGACTACAGTACTTGTCTTAGGGGAGGGACAGGACTGTCTCTACACTGCTCTGCCTTGGTGGCCAGGAGCCATGTCCCAGATTCTGCAGCAGGCTCATTACCGCTAGGCCTACAGGCTGTGTGTTTGATGCTGCTGTTTTAGGGTACACCCGCCCAACAGACCTCTCTGGAGTACCGGTCTTTGTGTAGTACTTATCTGATCAATTCGAAGTTCCACCCCAGGTTTATTACTCCTTTCTTGTATACTGAAAGACAGTCCCTGCCTTTTTGCACAGCACAGTCTGGGTTTTGTAGGAGGCCAAGTACAATGCGGTTTCTTTTGCAGTGGTAACACCTAGTAATTTAGTCATACAAAATTAGCAATGCAAAGAGAGAGGAGGAGGACTATTTCTCCCTCCTACGAGAGGGTGGGTTTGTACTAACCCCTCTCCAAAACACTCTTGGGTGACTTGAGGAGGAAATAAAGGCTTGTTATTCTTTCTCACTCTCCCTTTTGGGACAACCCTCCCTACTGAGCTTCTGTCTCTACTACCTTTCCCCAAGCAGCAGCATCCACAGAGTGAAAGGGATAGGATTCTTGCTGATTTCCTTGCTGCAGACAGGGCTCCCAAAATCAGCAGTGAAAATGGTCCAAGCTTTGTAAAACTGCCTTGCAAAACTTTTTATTTCTAGCGAGAAAAATGAAATACTCTCCAAGTAGCTGACTTGGCTTTTTGTCTAGACTGCTCACCATCAGTGAAACCTTCTGGTAGGTAGCTTGAGTCCAGCATTTAATCTTGTTGGACCAGGTGATTTCAGAAGTTAACAATGTTAATCTCCCCTTTCCTTTCCCCCCTACCCAAAACCCTACTCCCTGACAATCTTCACATTGCCATGAAAACACAGTGCCTGCAGCCACTCCCCTGGTAACCCCATCTTACTGTGGGAAGGGATATTGGTGTGTGGCAGGTGGGAGGGCAAGCAGGCAGTAAGTGGGGTTTAATTGTGCAGGAGGCTTGACAAAGTACATGTAGGGCAGATTCTACTCTAGGTATTACACAGGTAAGTGGACTTGGGTACCTAAGTGCGATTCCTGTCTACCCTGCCAGAGTCCCTGAAAAATTTTAATACACAAGGTATGCGAGTCCTCCTTTTCCTTGATGCTTCTTTGTGACTCCAGGGTCAGATGACCAGAACTTACAAAAATATACACATCATAGATTTTCAAACTTGAACGGAGTAGAACAGAATTTGCAGTTAGGTGCCTACGGCTACTTAAGAGGCCCAATTGGTGGTAGCAGGGGCAAGCTGGGGAAGTTCAGAGCATAATGTAAAGTATATGGATTGAACATGGGGATGATACCTCCAGCTCCTCTGGAAGGCAGCAGGCATAGGGAAGTGGCTCTGCACCTTTGGAAATCAAGCCATGAGTTTCATATGCTTGAGTGTGGATTTAGGTACCATAAGACCTCTGAAAATGCATGCAAGCAAACAGGCCCAGCTCTGGTTATTTGTGGAACAAATGCAGATTTACTGTTGGCTCCTATGGAGCTATGCAGGCCTACAAAGTCACTGCTGTTCCTCACTGTCCTTCTGGCTTTGTGCCCTGACTTACACATGCCTTCTGCCTGGGATGTGTGTACCTCTGTCATGAATAAAGTATCTGGGGTAAGAGAGCCAATACATCAAAAGCTTCCTGGTGCTGTGTTCTGTCAGTTATATCCAGCACAGATTAGTCCCCTTTTTTAGTTTAAGGCCACACCATATAGACATTACACTTTTACTGGTACAAGTGATCAGTAACCGGTCTACACCCATAACAGAACACTGGTTGGCGCACACAGATTGGTTTAAAAATGGTGGAACCTGGAATAAGATTTGCTTCCCGCGAAAACAAAGGGAGAATGCATGCACTGGTTGCTACTGATCTAAACTATGCCACTTTCTGAAAGCTGTGCAACTTGGATCGACTCCACGTTGGGTTTTTTGAATGTCTGTATCTAGCCTAAATACCTACTTTTATATCTCTGGGGTAAACCTTTATGGCCTGTATGAGATGCATACAGCACATTGATTGAAACTCCACAAGGTTCTGCAGATGGGTCTAGATAGGACCCAGGCACTTAATTTAGCTCCTTAGGAAATGGCAGCATCATAAAATCTCTTGAAATATTCTGTGCATTTTCTGACTTGCTCCTGTGGTGATGACATTTGGCAATCACTCCAAGAGTCAGGAGGTAGCATTAATCCTCATCATCACTTTATAAACAATCAGCCTCTCAAATTTGAAACCCACCTGGTTTATCTTGGAGTCACTCTCGACTGGACTTTAACTTATAAATCACATCTCCACAAAACTGTTTTAAAAATCAAAAGAAGGAGTAACCTATTTGCCAAACTTGCAGGCTCCACTTGGGATGCTAATGCCTTCACACAACATTAATCTGTTCTTGCACCAATATTCATCTGCTCTTGTTATTCAGTTATTCACCCCTGTATGGGCTTGTTCATCTCACAGAAGACTAGCGGACACCCAACTGCATGCTACAATGCATCTGGTTGTCAGGCATATTGTGCCCCACTCCATTCCTGTGGTTACTAGTCTTTAGTAACATTGCTCCCTCTCATCTCTGCTGCACAAATAGTGAAGTAAACTTATTGTCCAGACTCTGGGATAATCCTGTGTTGCCAGGGAACTGGGACATATGCCACCTACCAATAGCTCAACTCTCCTGAAGATGCCCAGTATGGTCCACCCTTTCAAAACTCTGACTTTCCTTGCTTAATGGCATGAAGAATGGTCAGCACAAGCACCAATCAACCACATCATCTCTGATCCTACAGTCAGTCAACCAGGATTTAACTGGCCATGCCACTACTGGGCACTTCTTAACTGTTTTCAAACTGGACAGTGTCACTGTACCTCAAACCTATACCAATGGAGTCTTTGCAATGACAACAAATGCCTCTCTTATATCCCACATTGTTGACTCATATCCATTTACAATGCAACCTGGTGGCCTTCAAGCTCTTCACACTGGTGACATCACCTTAAGATGGCTGAAACATGTCAAAACTACACATGCTAAATAAATAATTCTCCTCTCCAACTCTAGCCCCTTGCAGTAAATTCTTATTAAAGATAGCATCACTAAGTACTCATCAGGGGGTCTGCAATACCCTCTTTCCTTCAGGGAAAACCTGGCTGAGGCATTCTATTAGCTTTGAGGCCTATGGAGTTCAACAGGGGGCTGCAATTTCAGAGTTCACCACTACAAATATAAGCCAAGTTGTCAGGCTATGTCAGCCGGGCAACTGAAGATACAGGTGTAAAATAGGGAAGCATAGCCAAGCTAGTTTTTATCTAGCAAGTCTGGGTACTACTGCTAATGAAGATGGCTTGACACAGGTTAGCAGCCATTCAGGGTAACCAGGGCTCCCTGACAGCTTTGCACTCAGGTTACTAGTCTGCTCTGAAGCCTTTGCTGCACTTTGCTTTCTTGTTAGCTGCAGTACTTAAACTAAAGTCAGTGGAGGTATGCTTACCTGTGATACAAATGCAATTGCATTCTGCTGTGTAGGCTTCTCACTCCAGAGACAGGGGCCATCTTTGGACATCTGATTGCTGGGGCTTGGGAGGGAGGCATTATGGGTGGAAGGTTTTTCCGTTGCAAAACCTTATTTTCTTCTCTCTTTCTGCCTTTGGCCTGTTTGCCAGCGAGCAAGAGAGAGGTGTTGGCTTTCCCCCCACCCTGCATTGTTGATCAAGTTTTGTCCTTAGCTCCCAGCCATATTTTCAGGGAGAAAAAAAAAATCTCCAGCTGGAGTTAAGTAGCATTTCAAATTGCAGCTGGACACAACTGCGTATGGAGGGGTTTTGATGTTCCAGTACCTAATTTACGAGGCAGTCCCTCTGCACGGCTTGGTCACATCAGGACTACCTCCAGCATATTCAATGCAGTGAAGATAGGCTCACTGGAGGGATGGTGGGAAACTGACCCATGTTTCTAACCAGCATCAATCTGAAGAAATAGGCAGAAGGAACCAGTTTGGGATTTGTTATCATTGATGATTGACACTGCATCCTGTAAGGTAGGAGCCATAGTGTTGACAGTCACACAGTGGTCAGGCAGTATTGGAGAGGAGTGTGATGGACTATAGTTGTGTACCACTTAGATATTATCAACTTGCTCAACTTTGTATGGGGAAGCATCACTGGTGATGGGAATGATGCAGAATATGACCTGTGGAAAAATAATCATGCACTCTGTTGGGATGTCCCCAGCCCTAAAATCTTCAGCAAAGCAGGCCCCTGCACTTCACTACCAGGCTGGCCTTGGCCTCATAAAGAACAGACACAAAACTACTCTGACCCATAGTGCAATGCCACAATCCTTGGCCCTGCCTGTCTAAAGCAGAATGGAAGTGGAGAGTAAGTCACATGATAATATCTCCAGCATAAGCAATGGAGGAGCAACATAGCTGAGAGACAGCATTCAGCAAATCATTCTTAGTTGGGGAGTTTCACACCTGTATGGCAAGTTGGGGTTGTAGTGACATAATCAGACCACTACACTGCGACTCCTCCAGGAATGTATTTATTTACAGTAAAACACTATTATACAAACTGAAAAAAAGATGATGACATTTTTGAGGGAAAGGCATGCCAAGGCCAGCACACCCTCTGCACGCTGTCATTTTCGCATGCCGTATAATTCAAACCGTGAACGTTTTATGATTTGTATCAGCTTCTAGGAAAATCCCTCCCCTACTCCTGATCCCAAATGTTTGATGTTTGTTTAGTTGCTTTCAAAAACCTGTTTTATGCCTCCAAAGAAAACTCTTGCCCAAAGGTTTTTTTCTTAATTTATTTATGTAACACAGTGTAGAAAGCTATCAATTCATAAGCAATGATTCTGTACAATCATCCTGCAGAGACGTTGGTAGGATCCCCATTAATTGTAGGCCAGCAGGCACTTTTTCCCCCTATAAGTGCTCTTAATTAATAGGGATCCCTTTTAAAATTTTATTTTTTTTTCTAAAAGATCCAAAAGGTACATGAAAAAGAAAATAACTTTTACCTTTCAATGCCTAAGGTGTGCACATAAAACAGGCACAAAGAAACAAATGTATATTCCCATGATTTCTACATCACTAATACAGCAGAAGCAACAATCTGTACAATAAAATGCAACTGCAGAGGAAAATAATCTCGATAACTCATCTGGAATACTTTAAAAAATGTAGTAGTACTTTAAAATGCATAGTGATCAGAAAAAAATACTCAGCAAGGAGAAGCAGCTAAACCCCACAGACACAGAAAGCATCCCCCTTCAATTCTTAAAGCATATTTCAATTAGGACTTAATTTTTTTTGTCACAAATCACAAGAATAATATACAACTGGCTAAGGAGTTATATGATAAATAATTGGGAAAGAGAATCTATTCATGCACTAGTTAAATACAGCTAAACTCTTTACAGTACACAAAAAACATTCATTAATAATGTAGTGTAAAGACTGAAATGTAAAGAGAGAGCGAGAGAGACAGACAGAGAGAGAGACAGAGAGAGAGAGAAAATACATTACTGATTTTATTAATTCAAGTTCAGGCATCTACTTGTGTTACAGCACAGCTGTCAAAAGGCGATAATGAGTAAATAATAAAACAGAGTGTTTTTATTTCTTCCCACATTATTCTATAACTGAACACCGATGGGCAGTGAAGCAATCTTTTTGCTGTCCAACGCATGAGGCTGCTGCGGTGTTCTAGTTCTGCATCTGTTCAAAGAACTTGTAGGTTGGATTTTCATAGCCGTTTTGCTGCATCTTGGAAAGGTGGCGTTCCTCTGGTGTCACTGCAGCATCCACCTGTGGTGGGGAGGAAAGATTGCGGTCAGAGCTCCTCTTTAAACCACACGGCATCATAAATTCACTAAGAATCAGAGAATGGCGCTGGCTGCATGTGGTTGTAAACCACAAAACCCCTGGAAGTGAAAGATTTAAAAGCTCCAATGCACACACCAAAAAGAGAAGCAAGCAAATTCATCCCTGCTCAACCCCAACCTGACCGAAATATTCTCAGTAAACAGATAAGTAAATCTTGGGAGTGTGCTCACATGGTCAATGGATTCTGGCTCTGTAGGAATAACTGCTCTGTTGGAGGGTCTCCACTACGGAGCATACCCCTCTCGGGCAGTATCACAAGTGGCATGAGCAGCTGCTGTGTGGCACTAAGTACAGGCAGGCACTGCAATGGAGGCAGGGAACAAAGCACTTGGTGGAGTGGAGAGTGAGGCAGGATGCTGTTGTGAGGTATGGCAGGTGTCAGGGCCAAGAGCCAAGTTAACCCTTTCCTGGCCCTGCAGCCATGGCTGAATTTGGACTTTGGATCCTCACTCACCATATAACAGTGCAGCAGCTGTGGTGCCAGGAAAGGGCTAACCTGGCTCTTGGTGATGACACTCCTCCTCCCCCCAGCAGTCTCCTAACTACCCCTCACCCCCATCTTTGCTCTGTGCAGCCAGAGGCTTGAGCCCCACTGTTTCCATTCTGGCTCACTAGGGTGTAAACTCTATTGCAGGGACAGGCAACACCTGCCACAGGTGCTAGAGTGTGGCACTCAAAGGCATTTTGCTTGGCACATGTGCCTCTGGGTGGATGGCAGGGAAGGGGCCGGGGCTACGCAGCAACAGCAAGGATTGGGCCCCTCATGGCTCCCCCGTTGTCCACCCCTGGCACACCAACATCTTACAGGTTGAAGTTGTGGGTGTTTTCGGCACTCTGCCCAAAAATGTTGCTGACTCCAGCTCTATCAGGTATGCCTTGGTGGGGAGAGGAGTGGCGGAAGGAGTGATGGGGGACAGAGTGGTACTCAATGATGGACAGGTTTTAACTTGTGGTATGTCTGCCAGAAAGGCTGGCCACCTCTGCCCTAGGGCATGACAGCTCATTGTAAACTAACCTCAACAGCCAGGTTAAAGACAGAGGCCAAGATACTAAGGGCTCAAACCACAGAAGGGCTCACAGACAGAAGTCACCATCTTGAACCAAACCTGGACATGACCTAGAAGCCAACAAAGATCCAAGGAGCAGCGTGCAGGAAAAGCAGGTGTGTGCTATTCCTACTGGCTGGACCCAAAGGAAATTTCTTCTTCACCTAAACATCCCGTTTCACTTTTGTGCCGAAGTACCATGCAGGGTGTGTCTTGGTACGCACGAGAGCTGAACTGCGCTGTTCTAGGACCTGACAGACAAAGCAGCGTCATTCTATAATGTTGGTTTGACTGTTCTATTTGTCCCTGCTCCAAATTGTTTGCAACCTAGCAGATTAAAACAAAGTGCAGGGATGGGGTGTACTTTCCTGACTGTTTTCCTATTTCTCTTGCCTTTCAGGTTGCAATACCTTCAGGGCACTCTCTCTGCCTGTGCTCAGTGAATTCCTGGCATGCTGGGGGTGTGCCTAGTCTCCACACAAGGAAAACAACACTACACAGAACAAAGAACTTTGAAGAGACTCTGATGGCCTGTCTGGGGGGTCAGCTGGCACTCCTCAAGACTTTTAACATTTGTTAATAAAAGTTTAAAATAAAGATACTTGATGGGGGGCCAAAGAAACTACAGAATAAGCCAGCACAATTCCCACTGCATTCTCTGGGAAGACAGCCCTGTTATTCCAGCCTGAATTTGGCCTCAAAGTATCAGAAAAAGCACTTTACACGTCAGAACTAGTTACATATTTTCTATTTAACCAAAATTGACTGCTGTTGATTTTCTTAGAATCAATGGTTAAAACCCCATTGCCAAATAACTGCTGATCCATAGATTAGTTATCTCCTTCATTGAACATTAGAATAATATGACGCTACGTCAAATCAGAGCTGGTAAGAACAGTCCCAAAATGATAATTAGATGCTTTATCTCTGCTACATGAGCTCAATAACTGTTGTGTATTCAAAACCTACCATCTCCTGACTATATTGCTAAATACCTATTAAAAAGGAGATAAGGGAACCTGTCTGTCAGCTATTCTCTTTGCTGTTATCTCTAGTATTTGACAGTTTAAAAGAAAAAAAAGTTATTGAGTTTGTACTGTGCCCAAAGAGTTAGAAGCAAGAAGGGTACGTGGGTTTTTAAACTATGCTAAAATATTAGCTATGGAAATTTTAATGGTGAGTTTTGTTAAGTAGTGACCTTTAGCAAAAATAACTTTTTGTTTAGCGTAAAATAACCTTCTGGATAATGGAAAATGTATTCTCTTAAGAAATCTTATATAGTGGGCTGGCTTAGTCTAACCTTTTGATGAACAAGTAAAGAGGTGTTCATG
Organism: Alligator sinensis; assembly: GCF_000455745.1. Lineage (NCBI taxonomy): Eukaryota > Metazoa > Chordata > Crocodylia > Alligatoridae > Alligator > Alligator sinensis. The sequence goes on from NW_005842835.1 coordinate 122,191, forward strand.
CCCCACATTTAGTTGAAATATGACCTATTCTACTGGAAACATTTTAGTTTGATGAGGGCAGCCTGCCGGTCACACACTTTCCCCTACAGGTTATAGCACCCAACACCCCAGGAAATAAGTAAGGCAAGTTGCTCTACTGCTTAGACAAATACAACCCGATCTCATGATTTTTGTCACCATCCCTACTGGGGCTCTAAAGTTCTCTGCTTTCTACACTGAGTTAAACCTTCCAGTCATAACCATTTCCTACACATAATGTATTCCCACTGACTATTAAAAAAAAAGATGTAATGTTATGGAAGATACCAATACAGATATGTAGGGTACTTGCTGCATTTAAGTGAGACCTATAGATAACCATCCTAACTCTCTCTTCACATGTCCCAGTTATCAAAAGAGAGCAGTGCAAAACACTCACCACTGTCTCCAGGTTATCTGGAATTCTGTTTCTCTTTATATATGGGAAAATCCTTGCCCTTTAATCAAGCAAGGACACCAACTTTAGGGGTACGTGCTGTTTCCACACGCAGGTCTGCATCATTTTCTACACAGGGTGTCTTACCTCTTCCACAGAAGCTCAGCTGCTGGTGGAGAAAGGGTATTAGATGGAATGGACTGTGGCTCTGTTCTGAAATGGCACTTCCTATGCTCCCTATTCTGGAATGTAACCAGACCCCTGGGTTGTTAAAATGCTGTTATTAAAAGATGGCTTTAAACAGTTAGAAGGCAAGCTAGATATTAACAGCTGAGTCAGCAGTGAGCACTTCTTTCTTGCAGCAATATGGACAATGTTTGCTTCTTCTTTTCCTGTAAATCATTCTGTACAAGCCAGCTGCTGGTGAGAGAGGAGGCCCTTTTGCTTTTAAACTGCCCTTTCACTTCACATTTCTCTAGCTTCTGGAGTTAGGAAGAAACCTGCCCTTTTCTAAATAAAAACAAAAGAAATGAACAGTTCTTTTTCTCGGTTCTGCCAGAACATTAGTTTCTTTAGCTGGGGCAAGAGGCAGCTGAATGCTCAGCTGAGCTGTCAACAATCATTTCAATTTATCAAGGGCAGGAGCACCCTTAGGAATTTCACATCCTGGCTTCTCTTCCACCTCTGTGCTCAAATCCCCAAGACACTTCTCACACAATGACTTGCTCAGCAGCTAGCGCACAATCCTGCACTTTCATTTTAATGCCACTCTCCATGCCTGCCACTGCTCCTTCCCTTCAACCCACAGTGAGAGTGGGGCTGGTGATGGACTGTGACAAACCACTACAGATTCTCAGCAATTATCTTCAGGCTGGTTGACTAGCTCCTGCTGTTTAAATTCCTTTTCCTCAGAGGTTACCATTTCCCTCGTATGTAGAAATACTGTACGTAACACAAGGAATAAATACCTGGCAAGAATTATGTTCCGCTACCAGGAATCTGTACAACAGCACTTTTAATTAATATGTATGAATAGACAGTGCCCAATGGATCCAATCAGGTGTGTGCTGTACAAACAAACATATGAGATGTCAAACCTACCCAGAAGACTTTATAAAATGTGACATTGCTAGCTATTCTTGTCATGACAATGTCATGATCAAAACACTACTGTGTACCAACTGCTGCTTGTCAAAGTGGCCGTTGTCACAGACGTTAAGCAAAAAGGACAGTAAAGAATAAGCTATACAATTTTTAATAAGCTTCTAGCATGGGCTTAAAATGATTGAGGAGGGCATATAAGTACCCAGTAAAAAGCACCAGCTCTTTCCCCTGAATGAGCTGCTGTAATGTCAGATATGCTTCACATGTTGTGCTTGATTTGGGCTCTTATCTGTGCATGTAACATGCACAGAAACAACTGCTTTGTTCAGATCAACCAATGCAAGCCATAGGAGAGCTCACAGTCAAAGACAGTGTTATAAGAAGACTCTCAAGCTTAACAAAAGGGGTAGGGCAACCCCTAGCATGGGTGGCAGAATGTGGTATGCAAAGGCATTTTGTTTGGCGCACATGCTTTAGGGTGGATGGTGGGGAAGTGGCCAGGGCTGTACTGCCACAACAAGGATTGGGCCCTTCACAGCTCCCCCGCCATCCACCCCTGGAACATCAACATCATACAAGTCGAGGTTGTGGGTGTTTTTGCCACCCTACCCCAAAACGTTGTTGACCCCTGCTCTAGAAGTTAGGCTGATTTCATTCTGGGCCACAAGATTAGGGATTTCTGTATGTCACAACATTGATACAGATACCTTAAATACCACAGAAGAGGTTAGGTCTAGTAGCCTTGCTATCAGACTGGTCTGGACAGACTTTCTGCCCATGCTGTGCTCTCCCCATATTGAAGCCAGAGAATTCTCTAGGAGAGGAATGGTAGAAAGCTTTGTAGTGAATTCGATATCTCATTTAAACTTGGGGATTTAGCTCATAGCAATTTTATCCAGAACCACAGAACAAAGCACACAATCAGTACTATCTTCTTGGAGGAAAGAGAGGGTGAAAACACTAAAGAAATAAATGGAAGAGTCCACAGGAATCAAAGAAAGAGGAAACAGGCAAGAAACTGAGGAGGTAATCAGGAAAGAAAGATTAGGAACACCAAAAACAATGAATGGCAATATAAATAAGGCTGTATCTAGCACTGTTCATAACCCTGCAGATAATGCCATAAGAAGGGAAGCTGAGCCTAATTTGCAATGCATTCTGATCCTCACTGGAACATGTAACCTATAGGGCCTTCCAATTTATCTTCAAACTAATATTCATTATTTTAAATTTCTGGTGATTTTTGCAGTTTAACTTTAAAAACCCCAAGTGATGGGACTTCTCCCACTTCTGCTGAGTGAGTATGCCACCAGCAGACTGCTTTTTCTACCAAGAAATCTCACATAATTCATCAGCCTGAATTTTCCTTCTAACCTTTTTTCAATATGCTAAATAATTAGTCTCAAATAATTTTTGCTCTTGTCTACATATTTGCTATGCAGGAGCCCCTGCATTTGGCATCAGGAGTTCATTTTCAGAAAGTATTAACAAATTCTGTGTTACATTCAGGCTACTTTTGTAACTGGATAGCAGGCTCAGAAACTTGGGCAATATTTTTCAACAGACAAAGATACTGTGAACAAAAAGTATTTATTCGCAATGAGATTTTTCCAAATCGACGATGCACAATGAACACCTGTATGTCTGGATTGGTTCTTTAACTGTGTGTATCTAGTAGCCCACTTTCAGTCATCTATAATTTTAGGCAAGTATTTGTCTTTCAAACTTGCTCAGAGTTGTACTCTCAATGAGGAGAATTTTACATGCAATTTAGGCTATTTACAGTTCCCATGGGTGAGGGAAGGGGAAAGCAGAGGGAAGTGTTAGGAACAGAGGGTGGTAAGCAGAGTTGTAATGCCAACTGTTTACAATCCTATACCTATTACTATTAATTTAACATTGTTACAGCAGTTTGCAAAATGGACGAGTCAATGGGATACATTGTATACCTTTGTAATATGGACAAGTTGCAAAACACTTTATTTTACATGACAGGCCTTATAAAACTGTAACTTTTAGAGACCAATTAGTCCCCTTTGGATTAGGATGACCCAACTTTGAAGTCATTTTAACAATAAACATTGTGTATGTCACTATTTTATTGAAAGTATTGTAAAAACGTTTGCTAACTAATCCTCAATGACCCTACACTGTATTCCTGTTTTCCATGTGAAAAATTAAGGCAGAGAGATTAAATTGTATGGTAAATCCAAAACCTTGTGGCAAGTCTTGCAGAGTCAAGAATCCTGGCTCTGATCCCCAACAATCCACTAGACCTTATGTACAGTATTTACTTGAATATAGGAGAACCCCCCGTAATTAGATTCTATGTATGGAAAATTTATACATTTGCTACTATTTTCCAGGTACAGAATCTAATTATGGGAGATTTGTTTTTAATCTGTCCCTCCTCCACTGCTACAGTAGGGAAAATAAAATTGGGCCAGGAGAGGGGAGCGGGAAACAGGTAGCCCCCTTGCCCTCTGCCCCTCCACTTCTTCCCCTTTCCCCTGCTCCTCCCCTTACTGTCAGACCCTGTGACCATGAACTGATCACTTTTTCTGTCCAATGCAGGGTGGGCAAATCTCTCACTAAAACAGAAATCCTCAACTTTGGGAAGGCTGACTTTCACAAATTCAGGAGCTGGTCAGTCAGGCACTAAGAGACCATGGCCCCTCAGAAAGGGGAGTCCATGAGGAATGGTTGTTCCTTAAGGACACAATCCTCGAAGCACAAGGAAAGTCCATTCTGTTCCATAGAAAAGGCAGTCAGCAGTCTGGAAAATCCCCTCGTCTCAACAGGGAACTTTTGGACCTCCTGAAACTAAAGAGAAACCTACACCAGGTGGAAAACAGGAATCATCACCATGGAGGACTACACAGCACTAGCCTGCACCAGTAGAGAGTGGAGCAGAAGAGCCAAGGCAGAAACCAAACTCAGGATAGCCACAGGAATCAAGGACAACAAAAAGCCTTTCTTCAGATATGTGGGAAGTCAGAGGAAGAACAAAGGCAACATTGGACCCCTGCTAAATAAATGGGGCAGTTAACATCTAATACTCAGGAAAAGGCCAATCTCCTAAATGATTACTTTGTGTTGGTCTTCCTCGTGCTCAAGGGGATCACCCTGTCGGACAGGATGCAAAGGTGGACCCACAATTGATGCAGATCAAGTGAGGGAACACCTCAAGAGGCTTAACATCCATATATCGGCAGGCCCAGATGGAATGCACCTGAGAGTCCTGAAGGAGCTGGTGGACATCATAGCAAGCCCTATGACAACGATCTTTGTGAACTCGTGGTGATTATGAGAAGCACTGGAAGACTGGAAAAGAGCCAACATGGCCCCAATCTTCAAGAAAGGAAGGAAAAAAGATTCAGGGAATTACAGGTCAATCAGTCTGACATCCATCCCTGGAAAGATTTGATGAGGAAATCACCAAAGGTTCTATCAGCAACAGGCTAATGCAAGACAACTTTCTGAATGCCAGCCAACATAGCTTTGCTGCTGGAACGTCTTGCCTGACCAACCTTGCTTCCTTCTATGACCAGGTGACACATTGCCTGGACAAGGGAGACAAGGTTGATGTCATATCTGGATTTCAAGAAAGTCTTTGACTTAGTTTCCCATGATGTCCTCATGGTTAAGCTGGGGAACTTCAGCCTCGACCATCTCACAGTCCGATGGCTGGGGAACTGGCTTTGGTCGGATCCAAAGAGTAATAGTTGATGGGAGCAAATCAACATGGTGTAAGGCAACCAGTGGTATCCCTCAGGGCTCAGTACTCAGGCCAGTATTCTTCAACATCTTCACTAAGGATCTGGATTTGGGACTCAGATGCAGACTGGTGAAGTTCACGGATAACACTAAGCTATTGGGGAAGGCAGTCACACTGCAGGACAGGCTGGGGATACAGGCTGACCTGGACAGGCTGGCAAGGTGAGCAGACCAAAACCTGATAGCATTCAATGTAGAGAAGTGCAGGGTCCTCAACTTTGGGAGGAAAAAACCAGCATCATATTTCTAGGCTTGGCAGTGCAACTGAAAGAGACTTGGGGGTCTTGATTGACTACAAGATGAACATGAGCCACCAATGCGATGCCGTAGCTGGCAAAGCAAAGCAAATTCTGGTGTGCATCCACCGATGAATCTCAAGCAAAATGAGGGACATCATCCTCCCACTTTACTCGGTCTTAGTGAGGCCGTAGCTGGAGTACTGCATCCAGTTTTGGGCCCCCCACTTCAGGAGAGACATGGATAAGCTAGAGAGAGTCCAAAGGAGAGCCATCCGCATGATCAAAGGCCAAGAGAGCAAGCATTATGAGGAGAGGCTGAGGGACATGGGACTCTTCAGCCTGGAGAAGAGAAGGCTCAGGGGGGACTTGGTGGCAACCTGTAAGTATATAAGGGGTATGCATCAGGATCTGGGAGAGCAGGTATTCACCAGGGCTCCCCAAGGGATAACAAGGTCTAATGGCCACAAACTTCTGGAAAGCTCATTTAGGCTGGACATAAGGAAAAACTTCTTTATACAGTCCGAGTGTCCAGGGCCTGGAACAAACTCTCCCCAGAGGTGGTGCAAGCATCTACTCTGGACTCATTCAAAGAACGTTTGAATGCTTATCTTGCTGGGATCATTTGACCCCAGCAGACTTCCTACCTGTGGCAGGGAGGCTGGACTCGATATTGCGAGGCCCTTTCTAGTCCCTAATATCTATGAAATCTATAATCATATGTGACAGGCTGAGAGAGGACGAGACCGAAAGGTTCTAGGTGAACTGTTTGGGATTTCATTTTGTAATGTCTGCCAGACAGTTAAGGCTGCTATAGAAACAGGAATAATTGGAAATGGGAAAGAAAACCCCAGCTCAGCTGTGGGAGTGAAGAGGAAGTCAAAATGTACTTAGTGTAGTGGCTCACTATGCCCTGAAAAAAGGTCAATTCTGAAAGGGAACTCAGGGCAATAGGCACTACTACGTATCTTATTCAGATGGGCTACACTAATTTGTGGTAGGATCCCATCAGTATGTTTGCCCAACACTGATCATGTGTTTTATAGTCATGGTCAGTATTAGCCGCACTAAAATCAGCTTCATAGTTTGTTTCTATTACTGAGCACATGCTGCTTTTGCTAGCAGTTTAATGATAGACAAGGTGTTTAATGAGATTTCCTTTTATGTGAATGTAAGATGAAGAGCTTTCTTCCCTAGGCTGGTTGGGGGAAAAAAAAACACTCTCTCATATTAAAGTAAATATGGTATTGTTTAAGTTGTGCACGATTAAGTATCTGTGTATCACAGAGAGGTGATTGCTTGGGACCACTGATTCCGTGTTTGGTCAATGAGAGTACCCCTTGGCTTCTGGAGCAAGGGGAGAGTCTCCTTCCCACCTGAGACCCCCACTCTCCCAGGTTTTCTGTGGCCCTGACTCAACAAGTGAGCTCCAGTTCAGGTCCCGAATGAGGGGCTTCACCTCTCCTTGGGGCAACCCAGCAAAATCCACAGTTCTAAGTAGGATAGCAGACAGTCTCTTCAGTAAAGGAATTTACTGGGGAAAGGCTAGTCAGCCAGATGTTCTCTGTCCTCTCCAAAGGGCTCGAATAGTCCTTGTGTCCCTAATCCAGCCTGTACAGCCCTGAGCACCTCCAAAGATAGTCAGGTGTTTCCTTCCAGTCAGCCAAGTATCTTTGGGGGTTTTGGATATCAGTAAACTAAGGGAAGAAAGCCAAGTTGGAAAAAAACAACAACAACAGAACTCCCTCATAATGCAGTCTTTCTCTACACTGAGACCCTGTTAAATCTCAGGATGTTACCAGTAATGCTACTTTTAACTATTGTTAAAATGTCATGGATTTATTTGACAGTTTGGGGAGAAGCAATTGTTTTCATTCTCAGAAAAGATCTTAGGAGTTTTATACGTGCTTTTTCAACTCTATGAATTTCAGATTAGCCATAAATCAAAGGCTGTTGGCTGTGAAGAATTTATCTTGTTAGGAGTACAAAAAGTAATATAGTATCTATACATGGCAAATCCTTGTAGTATGCAGCTGAATCCGCAGAAGACCTGCCTAAAACCTCATCTTATCTAATATTTTCACTAAACTTTTATGAACCAATGAAGGAGTCTCTTTGCAACTACTGTTAAATTCTACAGGTAAATGAACTCCTCTCCCTCAAGGTCCCATAACCCCTCAACAATCTTTGCAGTTTTAGATGTAATTTGAAATGGCTTATAGTTTGGATTACTGTGCTTAAATTTACACGTTGAGATAATTTTAGGTTAATGGCACACTGTATTATTAGGAGTATTCCCAGCAGATCGAGGGAAATGATTATTTCTCTCTATTCAGATGTTGGTGAGACCACATCTGGAGTACTGTGTCCAGTCTTGGACCCCTACTACAGAAAGGATGTAGACACATTGGAGAAAGTCCAGAAGAGGGCAATGAAAATGGTTAGGTGAGGGGCCTGGGGCACATGACTTCTGAGGAGAGGCTGAGGGAACTGGGCTTATTTAGTCCAGAGAAGAGAAGACAGAGGGGATTTAATATCATCCTTCAAATACTTGAGACTGTTCTCAGCGGTGGCAGATGACAGAACGAGGAACAACGGTCTCAAGTTACAGCAAGGGAAGTTTAGGTTAGAGCTTAGGAAAAACTCTCTCACTAGGAGCACAGTAAAGCACTGGAACAGGTTAACCAGAGAGGGTATAGAATCACCACACTTGGAGATTTTAAAACTCAGCTAGACAAAGCCTTGGCTGGGATGATAATAGCTGAGGATGCATTAAGCAGGGGGTTGGGGTAGATGACCTTCTGAGGTCTTTTCCAACCTAAATTTTCTATGATTCTGTGATCATTCATTTAGTCTCTCTGATAAAACAGATGATTTTATTATGGAAACCACACTGCAATCAAACATTGGTTAACCAAATTGTCTGTTTTGCTCCTGTTTTAAACACACTGTCTTATAGAGTTGTACAAGATAGTCTCCAACCACTCCCATTTATGGGAATGCAGCTGTGCTAGATAACCTTTACCTACCTCCACTACACCGTGATGGATGGATGTGTACTGTTTCTTCTTCAGCATCACCAAAGTAATGACAATCACTGTTGCTATGACAACACCTCCCACCATTAGTCCAATGATGGCGCCTTTGTTTGAACCCACATCTTCAGCAAAGAACACCTAGGAAAAAAACAAACAAAAAACTCGATAACTAATCATACTCTCCACACTTACTGTTTTGCTAAGTTGTAGTCTTGAAGACATTTTAGAAAACGATTCCCTGAAACTTTATTGCATGACCTTTGTGTCCTGTTGTTTTCATGACCTGCAGCAGTGCAGAAAGGTGTTGTGTTGTTTTCATGACCTGCAGCAGTGCAGAAACCAAGTCAGTGCAGCACCAAGCTCTCCCAACCAAAAGAAGAGTATAACCAGTATATAAATTTTGCATTACTGCTAGCTGTGTAGATGTCCAGGAGCTACTCAGAACCTTTCAGTCAGAGCCACTTCAAGTATAACTTCTATTAACTGCCCACGCTAGTTTCAGTATCAGCTAAGCAAATCTCAAGATGACTGACAGGGCTCATGGGAAGGTACCTAAGGAACATGAAGATTTCTCCATCTTCTGCATATTAGAATGAGACATTTTTTCATTAATTTGAGAGTTCAGGATTGTTTTAGGTAAGCACATTTTATACCCACCAGATAATGACAGAGCACCCAGCTGGGAAAAAAATCATTGTAGAAAGGTGACTCGTCTAACAGCAGAGAGACAGTCTGGAAATAGGCATCCTATTTTAAGATGCGTAGCAAAAGGAAGCCATCAAGTCTTCACAGAATGAGGCGGGAAAATGATGACATATGGTAAGCATGACATAACTTGGGAAATTTTTGGACACAATAATGCTTTGCTATGAGTTTCAAATAGTGGAATCTTGAAAACAGCAAAAGGTATAGAAATAGAAGACCAACTGATTTCACAGTTATGTTTCACAGATTTCATGTTATATATTAAACTGCATCATTTAATTGGTATGATGTATATATTTAAAATATACTGCCTGCCTGTCCGTCACAGGCATTCTCATCTTCTATTATAGTAAGCATACAGGTTATTAAATAGAAGAAAGATTACTTGCTCCCTTTGTTTATTCATGGACTCAATTGGACTGGTTCTTAGCTTTTCTGTGAGACTTCTCACTTTAAAAAAATATTTAAAAGGAAGGAGATTTGGAGATGAGCTGAGTTTCCAATAAGTTGTATCACATTTGCACTCTTTTAGAAAACAACCTTCCATAGAAATATTTATTTTGCATGCTTTGATACTTTTATGTTGTTGTATTGGTTAAGCAAGAGATGTTTAAATAAGAAGAATTCAACCGATCACGCACAAAATGTACAGTTGGTATAATTTGATGTGGAGAAAAGTGTTAATTTCTCCTGTCAATTTTGCATGCATATAAATGAAGAGGTGATAAAAGACTTTTTTTGTTTGCTTGTTTTTAAAAACCCTGCAAAATGCCTTAGTTAATTTCTATTTGCTTGCAAAAGCATAAAGCACCACGGATTCAGTCTTGAAGAACAACCTTGAAAAACAATGGCTCCTGTGTATTTAAAGCAGAAATACCTTTTTAGAGAAAAATAATCAAGTCAAGATGAATTGATAACTCCAGGCTTGCATTACATTTTTTTCTAAGCCTCTCAACCATGATTCCAAAGGGATTTTTAGATAAATGCTGCAGGGTACAGAAAAGGGAAAGGGAAAGTGACCTGAAAGTATGTCTCTACCTACTACTTTCAAATGATAAGAGGGGAGGCATCTTTAAACATGGATTTCAAAATTACCCTCATATAAGTTGGGGGAGGGGGAGAGGGGAATAATACCTCAGAACACCTTCAGGTTTGGAATAGTTACCTAAACTATCTTGCCAATACATGTCTGACTTGGATGGCAACATGCAGTGCCTTGGGTATGATAAGAAAGTTGTTGCCTAGTATTGTTAGTGTTACTTTATTAGTTGTAGCTAAATTTGCCTTCAATACAAAAATAAACTGAGGTGATATATAAAAAAGAAAATTCCCAAATTAACTTCTGAATTATGGTTTCAGCTATCACTAGCATTGCACAAGATAAAGCAATTTTTATGCAGATACTGTTATTTTGCAATACTTCCTGCTTGTTTTATGGGATATTATCTTATCAGCTAACACAGTAGAGAGAGCTGCAGCTCCTAACTGCTTGGGCAGATATAGCAAATCGCAGAATGTGAGAGTGATAGGTAATTAAGTGCATGCGATACAAGGATAACAACATGAAAATAAGCACACTGAAAAACACTACTGCCAGGTTTCTTCCCTAGAGAAAACTTTAGCTTATTCACCAGATGTTTAACCCTTCTGATGTAGGTGCATCAGACTCTCTCAAATTATCATTAATGCTAATTCATTTTAGATTAGCTTGTCAGACTAAGAATTCTCTATTCTCAACATCAAAGAACTGGCAGAGTATTTAATGAGTGATTACCTTGTTCAAATGCAAATTTGAGTCCCATGTTCACTTTGATTTTCAGCTTAATTGTAAGAATATTTTTTAAAAGCCTTCCAAGTTTAATATTAGGAATTTAGAATAATATGCAATGTCATCAATTACTCCCAAGGAAGGAGGAGGCAGAAGGACAGATATTGACCTATCATTACAACACTATTGTAAGAATCCTCCGCTGCTTCAATTTTTATTGGATCTGATCAAAAACCCTTTGGAGACATGTAGTCTTGCTTGGATCTTTTTGTATTCATAAGTGCCACAGTGCCAAACTAAGGGAAGATCTCTCTTCCACTACACAGTGAAGTGCAGTACTTAAGTAGCAAGAGTACAAAAGTGGGAAAACAAAGATACCAGTAAACAGAAATGAAAACAAAATAGGTAGAGAATCACACAGTAAGAGCATAGAAGGAAACCTTGAAGATCAGTTACCACGTGCTTTGGCATTTATTGTTTTGGCTGACAATGATTCAGTTTGTGAGATAGTTTCATTCCTCACCCCTAAACTACCTTTCCTGCCCCTGTTTGCCTCATTTTATTACTACATTGTACCTAGGATTCTGTTAGCTGTTCCCTTTCCTTAGATACTTGATCATTGGCAATAAGAGATGAACTAAAGACCATACTTTTCACAAATATACATAAATGGTCTTATGCATGTACTGACTGTTGGCTTGATTTTTCTCTCATGCATTTTTTATACTTAAGTCCACTGATTCCTCTGAAATTACTTGCAACTTACTCTTTGCTAGAAAATTATATTTTTACACCTTTAAAATTAAGAGAAGCTGAGAATGTATTTGCCCTTTATATAAGAATGATATTAGCCACCATGATTCAAGGTATAAACTTAAAAAAAGCTTTGTGTTCCACTCACCAACTTTTGATGATGCACTTCATATCCTGAATCATGTCGGAACTCTGCATCCATCTTTACTTCAGAGATCTCTTCTGTTTTAACATTGGTCAGCCCAGAACCTGCATCGCATGGCAATGAAATAAATTACTAAATCCACCATTATGAACAAAAGACAATACTGTTACTCACACTGATAAGAGATGTGATATGAAAGGAAGCTCAAGGAAAAGCAAAAATTAGATCTGATTCCCCCTCCCCACAAACAAATCCTATTGATATGACAGCTAATGAGGCAAAAAAGATCTCTTAGTGCTTCGCAATCTACTACAGCTGTATTGGTCCATGCGCCAAGAACTCTGCAGCGTGAACAACTGGGCGAGGTAAGTAATGAAGGATTAGAGTGACAGTCTCATGAAGAGACTCAAAGGATGAAAGAGTTAGGATCTGCTCTGATAACTTATAAAAATCCCCAACTTCCCTCCTGTTGTTGAGAAAACTCTTCAAGGACGAGTACAAGCTGAGGACCAGTCTTTATGTTTTCCTGTTCTCTGTGAGTTTATAATATTATAAATCATGAGGAGGCAGCAGCACTAAATTTAAAAAAAACCCCTATTTTAGCCTCACTTTAAACTTTGCTTTGAGATGGAAACTAACATGTATTTGGAAGGGAAAAAACAGTATTTCTGTGAAGTGTACGGAATACTTATTAAGCTTTTTTTGGGGGGTGGAGGGGGTTTGTTTTGTTTTTTACAGCAGGTCGTTAAAAACCACCCTGATTACAAACTTTCCCTTCTCTCTGCTAGCAAATGTAACTGTCACAACCCAAGGGTGTGATTTTGTTTGTGTGCGCTTCGGCACTGCTAAATTATTTCCCGCCACTCGTAGGTTTCTTTGCAGGGTGCATTTCTCAGTTGCAAAGAGAAATGCACGGTGCAAGGAGTTCCCGCCACCCGCATGCAAATTTGTGTCCCACTATTGGCCAGTTCTAAATTATTCCCACGTGGTAGCTAGCGATTGGCTTGCTAGCCGTATAAGAGGCTTGAGCGGTTTCCGCCCAAGTTGGAGAACTCCGAGGAGAACCCTGCAAGGGAGGACTCCACAACCATCTGGAGGAGGAGGAGGGCTTCACGTCTTGTGAAGATCTCTAAGCGCTGCGGAGCCTATCGAACCCAGCGCATACCTTAAGAAGGCTATAGGGGTCTGATCAACCTCTGGCCTCTCCCCGTCGCCGAACGATCCCTCAACGAACCCCTTCCCTGCGCGCAAGTTCCACGGAGCCTAGCAAACTTCGTATGAATGTATCCAGAGCTCTTTCTCCGAGTTGTTTTCTTCGGCTGACACGACGGGCTCGCGTGTTTAGAGCCTTCAACCGGATTGGGCTAGAGGTTCGCGTGGAAGGAACTCTTGTCCACCTCTCTTCTTTTCTGTCTGTAACCGCAACTCAAGCAAGTTTTCCTGCCTGCACCGCGACCATCTTCGGTGTAAGTAAAATAATCTTTAATCAACCGCTAAGCGTCTGTGCCTAATTCTAGCCCGCCGGCCTGCATTCCCCGACCCGCGTGCCAGGGCTGTTGGCCACAGCCCGCCGCACACAGGCCCCCGAGGGCCTCGGACCGCTCCCGGCCCGCACACGGCGACGAGGATGGGATCCGGGGAAAGCATGATGGAGCTAGAATTAGTTAAGAACTGCCCTTGGCGCAGTGGAAAACGCCAAGTAGA
>NW_005842835.1:136005-136453 GCF_000455745.1 Alligator sinensis
ACCGGTTCGCCCCCTTTATGCTGGCGTCTAGATTAAGGGGTTGCGAGCTTCCATCCGAGCTCCATGAAGATCTGGAGACGGAGGAACGCGCCGCGGATGAGAGGGTGGCCCCACAATACAACAAGGGGGGAGTGCTAACTGCAACTTTCCGTACAATAACTGATTTAATGCAAAAGAATTTAAGTTTGAAAGCCCAGCTGCGTATGGCCGTTCAAGCGGTCAAAGAAGCGGCTGCGAAAAAGAATCCTGAGACGCCACGACAAGATGGCACCAAGCAAGAGGGAGACAGCGTGGAAGAACCAGAAGAGAAGGGTGGAGAATCGGAGGAAACCGCGAGAGTTCAGCCAGCGACCCCATCCACCGATGCAGCGTCGTTTCCGGCGACTCCGCCCACCGACGCAGCGTCGCTTCCGGCGACCACGCCTTCTTGCCGACGGGAGGGAGACTC
>NW_005842835.1:138176-194638 GCF_000455745.1 Alligator sinensis
CGCATGCAAATTTGCCCCCCACTAGTGGCCAGTTCTAAATTATTCCCATGTGGCAGCTAGCAATTGGCTTGCTAGCCATATAAAAGGCTTGAGCGGTTTCCGCCCAAGTTGGAGAACTCTGAGGAGAACCCCGCAAGGGAGGACTCCAAAACCATCTGGAGGAGGTGGAGGGCTTCATGTCTTGTGAAGCACTCTAAGCGCTGCGGAGCCTATCGAACCCAGCGCATACCTTAAGAAGGCTATAGGGGTCTGATCAACCTCTGGCCTCTCCCCGTTGCCGAACGATCCCTCGACAAACCCCTTCCCTGAGCGCAAGTTCCACAGAGCCTAGCAAACTTCGTGTGAGTGTATCCAGAGCTCTTTTCTCCGAGTTGTTTTCTTCGGTTGACACGACGGGCTCGCGTGTTTAGAGCCTTCAACCGGATTGGGCTAGAGGTTCGCGTGGAAGGAACTCTTGTCCGCCTCTCTTCTTTTCTGTCTGTAACCGCAACTCAAGCAAGTTTTCCTGCCTGCACCGCGACCATCTTCGGTGTAAGTAAAATAATCTTTAATCAACCACTAAGCGTCCGTGCCTAATTCTAGCCCGCCGGCCTGCATTCCCCGACCCGCATGCCAGGGCTGCTGGCCACAGCCCGCCGCACACAGGCCCCCGAGGGCCTCGGACCGCTCCCGGCCTGCACAGTAACCAGTTATTTTCCAACTCAGGTGAGTTAAGCAAGTCCCCTATACCCAGAAACCAGGGGCATTTGAAGAAAATAAGCAAACTTTTTAATGACTTTAGTTGCAAATAGTTTGCAGCCCAGCCGGGTCTAGTGATGTCAATGGGAGATTTCCACTTGTCTTGACTGAGAACAGGATTAAGTGTTTTGGGCCAGCACTTTAGTACATGTAAAATGGATGAGTATCTAATGACCTAACGGATCTACACTGATTTACATAAACTGAAGTGTTGGAACCACACAAGTGCCTATGAATATCTTGTCTTCCATTAGCTGACTCTGGTTTAAAAAGAACATGCAAGTAATTCCTTCCGCTTGGGGGATAGCAGCCCATGGCTTGTGGGCTGGATTCAGCCTACAGAGCCAGTGGATCTGGCCTGCAGAGCTGGGGCTTTGGCGACAGGGGCTCTGCCTGCATCACACTGTGTTGCTCTGCACCTGGAAGGTGAGGAGGCTTCCTGTGCCCTGCTGCAGCTGGACAGTAGAGAAAAGCAATGGTGGGGAGTAGCAAAGTGGTGGCCGGATCTTAGTGCTAGCCCACCTTGCACTCGAAACAGGTCATTTTAGCTGCCCACCATAAAAAACTTGCCAACTGCTGCTATAGCTGATTCAGAGAACAGGGAATTTTTGGTTCAAATGAGTGAGAGTTTTGTTTTGTCATTCAGAAACACGGGTTCCAATCCAAACTCTGCAGGAACATGGTGTTCATGAGAAGCTGTCATCTTCCCAGTTACTGTGATGAAAACAAAAGAACTGTCCTAATGGATCAGATGAACAGTTTATGTACTACAGTGCTCTACTTTGCACTTGCCAGGGTCCTACCCTCATTCCAATCAGAGATTCAAACCGTGAAGGTTTTATATCTTTCCCCAAACATTTAGCATTAACAATGCTTAGTTAACAATTAATGATCCAGGCAGGGGCATGCAGGCAGTAGATCGCAGCACTGCCCAGCTTGGGACCAGGCTGTCACTGCTGCAAGCCATATGGGCAGGGGCTGCTGGGAAATGGAGTCCGGCTGCTGGCTGGATCCACCATTTTGCCCACCCCTGCACTAGAGTCTGCTAGAGTGCATTACTTTCTGATTAATCACGTCTGCTCCAATGTGCTGGATTTCTAGCATGTCAGGGCAGGTTCCCTGCATGTGTATTAGATTTAATGCATATTAACTAAAGCAGGTTACTGCACATGTAGACATGCCCTTTGCCCTTACCCTCGTCCCAAACTTAGGTAAACTTTCTCTTGTTTTCCACATCTCTTGCCTATGTTAGCTACCCTCCACTACTGCCCTCAGTTCTTTGCCCTGAGGAATGAAGTGAGACTGGTAGGTGAAAGCAGGGATGGAGAGAGTGCCCATCCCCACTGTTTAATGATTCAAGTGGTGGCCTGCTGCCCTTAGGAGACAGATGCACAGAGGTATCAGGGATTTAAGTATCTTTCAAAAGTTACATACCAGTTTCATTAAAAAGGAAGAAGAATCAAATAATTAAGGACATAGTTATCACTGCACCATTGGCATAATAAACACACATTTTTAAGCAGCAAAAATAAATATAAACTACAACACAAAACAATCACTTTAACTCTGACTCAACACCAAGGCTGTTCAGTATGTGCAAACTTTAGCACATGAAACTAAGCCCATATATAAATCCACTAGTGGAAAAAGTGTCAATTGGCCTTAAATACGAATTCACAAATACCTATCAGTTTTTTTTTCTTTTTAAACTATGTACAGCATTATTCCAACAAAGCAGCAATTCTAAGTACTTTAATTTAAAATCTCTGCTGATTGTTGATAAATATATTCCTTAACTTATAACTTCTCATATTAAGTATCCCATCCCTTAATTAAAAATATTTAGATATCAAAACCAATCCAAACCCAGTACTTAACATATTAACTATTCATTAGTCAGGGATGAAAGCAGCTTTTCTTTATACCCAAAGAGAGTGTTTTACCTCGTCATGTGTGCAAATAAAAATTGATGAGATTCTCAGCTAAGTTTTGTCTTGCTTAAGTGGTTAGCATTAATAAGTGAGGCAAATGCAACCGTGTTACTTTCATTTAGCAGCCTTCACTGGTTTTTATTTATTTTTTGTTATACACTTCATTTTGGCATTTGGAATATATACAATTTAATTATTCCATTACCTTAACAGAAAAAAAAAATCCATACACACTGTAATATTAAATTACCCAAGAGATTAAGACAGCTGCATGAAAAATGTTCCTGTGTCTAATAAATTAGCGTTTGTGTTTGTGTAAATATGTAGTTAGGCTTTTTAAGAAAAAAAAGACACAATTCCACTGAGTAAGTAGTTAGTAGCATATTACTATAGTTTCTAATTTCTTCATCTACTGGGTAAATAACAGCTGTGGAAAACTTGATGTTCTTATTTTGCATGGAGCCACACTGATTGTTACTCATGTTTGTAGCCTTTTGTTATCTTTTGGATGACAAAACCTCCAAGTAGAATGCAGTCAAAAGCCACCACTTTGTGCACCGGAGGCGCATCTACACATTCATTAATACACTGTAGTTACTGAACATTTTCTTCAATACTTCCTCAGTGAAGTACTAACTGAATGCGCATTAACTACTCTTACTGCATGGTAACACTGGTGCATGGTTTTTTTGTGATGCTTACTGCACAGTAGCCTAATAACACTGTACAGTAGGTTATTAGCCTGGTTTTTGACGGGCTTGCTACTGTGCAGTGTTAAGTAAGTGTCTTGTGTAGATGTGCCCAGTTATACCTATCACAGACTTTGGTTCACTCAACACACACTTGAAGAAGGGAGTACAGCCCCAATCCAGAAAGGCATTTAACCATATACGTAAATAGTGACTTAAATTAAGATGGCTTCCTACAGTGGCTTCCTTCATCATTCATAGAGTTTTTATATTTCCAGTATATATTTTAGTCTGTGTAGAAAGAACCTATCAGCTTGTGGCTTGAACAAGTGCCTGCGAGTTGGATGAGCTCAGTTTTTACTTCCCCACTTTGCCATGTATTTGTTGATGAGGCGAGTACAAGTTGTTTAACATCCTATGCCTCATTTTCCTCATCTTTAAAACAAGGGTAATATACTCAACCCTTGTTAGGAGGTGTAACAGGGAGCCTGCATGCCTCTTACTTTAAGAGGAAAAATGCAGCAGGGAGATCCTCAAGAAGCTGAGCATTATGAGCTGCCAGGGAGCAGGTCTCTAGGGATTTACCTACTACAAGTACCTACTGCAGAGCTAGCTACTCTGCAGGCTAGAGCCCTGCATGGGAAATAAGCTGCTACAACAGTGACCAGCAGCAGTGAGCAACCCTGGATTTAAGCTAGTGGGATAAATGAGGAAACACCTGCAGCCAACCCAGGGAGTCACTTGACTGGGAAGGGGCAAGGCCTTGGTGGCATATAAACCCAGGTCCTGAGCCAGAGCAGGCAGTCTAGCCTGGGGGGCCAAAGTGAGGAGAGCTTTGCTGTGAGCTGGCTGGCAGAGACCCAGTTATGCCTGGGAACAGCAATGAAGGAGCTGAGAGCTGGGAGGGGAGTAGGACCAAGTATGACTAGAGATTTTTGATAGACAGCCAGGGGGCTCAGAGTAAAGTTATAGCCAGAGTGATCATGTTTTTTGTTCAAGTTCTTACTGGTGCTTTGGGTTGGGACTATTAGGGGTGGTACAGAGGTCCCAATGGTGCCTGAAGGCCATGTGAGTGCCTGGAGCCCTACCCAGGGTTAGGTTCTAGGTGGAGTAAGGGAGATGCCCAGGTGTGGAAGCCTGGACCCCCGGAGGGTAACACCAGAGCCCTTGAGGGGCAAATCCTGGGCCTGAGAGGGGCAAGACTAAGACAGCAGCAAGTTGGTACCAGGACCAGGGCCCATAGCTGAGCTGGTAGTGATGCAGATCAGAGCCCAGATATAATGCTGGGGACCAAGAAGGCAGGGACCCCAGTAAGCACCTAAAGGCCTGGAGAGGGCCCACTGGGACTTTTAAGGACACAAAGGCCTCAAAGGACTGCAGTTTGGACTGGGAGCCAGGACACAAAACACAAGAGCAGCAGAGATTAGATAGGGCCTGGGGCCCAGAGCCCAAGAAGGGCAGAGACTAGCCAGGGCCAGTGAGCCCACAGCCCTGGTAGTCCAAGAGAGGCAGTGACTAATAAGGACAGAAGCCTGAACCACTTGGAGGAGATGTGGGGCTGTATTCCAACTGATATGAAAGTTTGGTAATATCTTATAGCCTTTTATGACCAGGTCACACAATGCCTTGACACAGGAGCAGAGGCTGATGTCATCTACCTGGACTTTAAGAAGGCCTTCAACACAGTTTCATATCTTATTCTCATAGGGAAGCTAGCAGGCTGTGGAGTGGATGCCTATGCAGTCAGGTGGGTGGCCAACTGGCTTAAGGAATGCACCAGAGAGTGGCAGTGGATGGGTCATTCAAGGCCTGGAAGGAGGTGGGCAGTGGGGCCCCGCAGGGTTCGGTCCTTGGACCGGTGTTATTTAATATCTTCATCAGTGATTTAGACGAGCGTGTGGGGAGCACCCTCTACAAGTTCGCAGATGACACTAAGTTATGGGGCAACGTTAACACACCGAAGGGCAGGGAGCAGATACAGGCTGATCTGCACAGGTTGGATCAATGGGCAGAACGAAATAGGATGCAATTCAACAAAGATAAATGTAAGGTACTCTACCTAGGGAAGAACAATCCGTAGCACACCTATAGGTTGGGGGACGACCTCCTCAGCAGCTCAGTGGCTGAGAGGGACCTTGGAGTCGTAGTTGACTCCAAGATGAACATGAGCCGGCAGTGTAACGAAGCCATCAACAAGGCCAACTGTACCTTGTTGTGCATTAGCAGATGCATGACCAACAGATCAAGAGAGGTGATGCTCCCCCTCTATGCGGCACTAGTCAGGCCACAGTTGGAGTACTGTGCCCAGTTCTGGGCGCCACACTTCAAGAGGGACACGGAGAATCTGGAGAGGGTTCAGAGGAGAGCCACTCGCATGATTAGTGGCTTCCATGAAAGACCCTATGAGGGGAGGTTAAGGGATCTGGATCTCTTCAGCCTTCACAAGAGACATCTGAGGTGAGACCTTGTAGCTGCCTATAAGTTTATCAAGGGAGGACAACAGGGAATTGGAGATGCACTATTTACCAGAGTACCCCTAGGAGTAGCTGGGAATAATGGGTGCAAACTAGTGGAGAGTAGATTCAGGTTAGACATTAGGAAGAAATTTTTTTTACAGTAAGGGTGGTCAGAACCTGGAATGGGCTTCCAAGAGAGGTGGTACTATCACCTAACTTGGAGGTCTTCAAGAGGAGGCTTGACAGACACCTGGCTGGGGTCATCTGAGCTTCGTCCTCTTTCCTGCCAGGGGCAGGGGGTCAGACACAATGATCCTTTGTGATCCCTTCCGACTCTACAATCTATGAATCTATAGGCACAGCTATAGAGGAGGCTGGAGGCTGTGAATAGCCCATAAGGCAATGGGTGCTCTGGGGCATATATGGGCCAGGGGACCTCCTTGATGTGGGGAATAGGTTGAGGTCAGCAGGTCTGGAAGGGATCTGCTGGCAGGAAGATAAACCAAGGCTCGCTCTAAGACCCGTGGGCAGCCTCCTTTTACAAATTTATTAAGACAATCCAGGCGTGGCAGATGGAAAGGGAGGATTTGCTTAAAGAGCAGGGCAGGTCATTTAGCCACCAGAGGGCATCACAGTCATCCCTGAGGAGCAAGTCTACTACAGAAAGTTTGAGATTTTTGTGGCTAAAAAGTGCTTTTTAAGTGCATAAGATTAATAGCTTTATGAATATTCCTTATATCTTCATAAGATCTATGTTTTATTTTTATCACATGAATTACCGCAGAACTCCTTAATTGTAAAGTGACGCAAGTATGTTAAAAAATCATTTGTAAAGCCTCACTGGAATGCAATATAACACCCTTTATAACCAAACAAGTGAAATTTGGCAGATCTCTTCCTGGCATGAGTCTATGCAGCTGCTATGCAAATGCAAATATACTCTCATCAAAATTAGTTAAAAACTACATGCATACACAGTAAACAACTGTGTTATTTTTAAATAATGAGTTGAAACTTTCCAATAGAAAAATATTATTGCAAGTGGCTTTTGGAGTTAGAAGTGTAAAAAAATATAAAGACCATAATTTCAGCCAACTTCCACAACCAGGAAACAGACAAACAATAGTTTAAGAACTGTTTACAGTTCTTTTCCCCTCTCAGCCCAAGACTTCATTTGCCAAGTTTCACTGCACATCAAATTAATGGCCAACTAAAAGCAACTCAATTTTTTTTTAATGGACGAAAAATGGTTAAAGTGCAAAACAAAGACGGTAAGCCATGTCTCTGGTGCCCTCTTCTATTCAGTGAATAAACAGACACTTGGTTTAAAACTGAAAAACACTAATCTCACTAAAAGTGGAAAAAAGGTAAAGATTCCTGATGGCAAAACCATTGCTTGTTCACTTGTGTATTGTATATTGGTGTCTGTGGTAGGTGTGAGCCTACATTTTAAAAGTGCCAAAAAACAAATCTTTGAATATATGGGGCAGTAATACCTAAGTCTTATAAAATATGAAAGAAATAAGGGGGGCAAGTTATTGAATTTATTACAGACAACTACCTAAGACAGACAGAGGTAGTTTATCTTAACAGCAATACATTCAGAAAAGTTGCTAAAATTTACAAAGGTTACTATTTTTGAGATGGGGTGTGAAGGCATCTCAATACAACTTCAGAAGTGTGAGATTAAGGCTTGCTCTGGGCTCATGACAAAAGCCAACCCCAGCTGACCCAGCTATAAGGGGGTTATCTGGTTATTTGGGTTAGGGTGTCAAAGACAGCTGGATGTGATGCTAGCTAAAATCATTTATTTGTGTCTTACTGGCTATGGAAACCGTGGGCATTAACCACACTAGCCCAACAGATTAATAGGCTAGGTGAACCTTTGATTATGTCTGATGCTGACATCAATGACACCATAATATCTCATGCATAAAGATGTCATCAGTTGGTGACACACGGATTTAGCAGGGATGCCACAATTAAGAACATGACCAAATGGGAGCACAGCACTGGTATTTTTTTTTTTTTTACATTAGGCTGTAGAAATTCTAGCAGTTTTAAATAATAGCCACCCAGACATCAAGAGGCTAGTTTTCTAATTTTGGCTTCACTTTATAAAGACTAGAGTTGCAGTGTTAAAACGGGGTTCCTGAAATGTAATAAGCTTACAGTTTTTTGGGCACATGTTTACAATATTCTCAATAAAAATGTCCTGGTTCACTTGTATTAAGAATTCAGCTGCAAGAAATTAACTGCTCATAATGTAGAAGTGATCCCTGGAAAGAAAAGTGTGATCAACTAAAGAGGTGTTATTCTTTCCATTACGAAACTTTTTTTATAAGAGAGTTTTTCGAGTTTAGCAATACATTTCATTCTGGGCTGCATGGTCTCATTGTGTGGAACATTTTTAAGGCAAGAAATATGTAATAACCTTTCATAATTTAGAATGGAATAGAAAATATAGATCAAGGATGACTGCTCAGCATATGATACTTTAGATACATCTATCCATTTTATTTTTCTTTGACCTTTTCTAGTGTCTCAGTGTGCTTCTTAGTGGGGAAAGAAAAGAGAATAGATTGGGCAGAATTTTTCCTCTGTTCTATCATTTGTGAGTGACAAAGGGGAGCAGAGCTTCATTTCAAACATGCCATTGTGTACATGCTGCTTCTAACCTTAGGGAAATATGGACACTATGGACAATGAAAAGCACTGCCAAGCAGCAATGGGTCAATTTTTTTTGTGTCAACACTAAGCTGGTCTTTACAGAAGCTACTGTATTCCAGAATCAAGGGTAAGTCCCACTGCAGCTTCCATTGTTGCTAGGATCAGTGGAGGTGCACAGGTAAAGATTTGTACAACTGCTTTTTTTTCCTGAACCTATTGAAGGTTTAAGACTTGGTGATATGTCCTGAAGAAGCCTCACTGATTTATGGTCTGGACAACTAGTCACATGACAACTCTTTTTGTCGTGATTAGTTAGGGCAACATGAAGTGACTAGACTCCATATGAAACTGTTGTTATAATAAGACCTCAAGTAAATGGGCCAAAAATCTCCCTGCAGTATCTGGGCTCAATTATTTCTCTTACTGGGAAGAGATAAAGGGATTATCTGCACTGTCATCACCATCTTTGGATCCCTACAAGATCCTATAGGCTACAAAAAAAGTATGTGGAAATTGTTAAGAATTTCCAACTCTAGCAATAGACTAGCTCTAGCTATTTTTTAAAAGTGTTCATGGTTTTTCAATGCATTAAATATCCGATCATTCTTTATAGCTTTTGATTACTTCCTGACAAGGGTTTGAGCTGAAATGTTCCTTTGTTGCTAAACCCAGATTGGAAGCCTGTTGGAGAGCAAACATCAACTTTTTCACCGCGAAGAAACAAGCCACTGCGTTGAGCGCTGAACTAATGATGCAGGAGCAGAAACAGAAACCGAAAGATCAAGACTGTGACAAATGTTAAAAGGAAACCAGTTTGCAAGATAGACCAGGGCTGTCCAACTATGGCATGGCTGGGGGCCACACACTGCAACAGCATGCCACCCCATGGCGGCTCCCCATGAAGACCAAATGGTGCGGAGGGTGAGTCCCCAGCCCAGGTTCCCCCCTGACCAAAACCCTGGGCCCCAAAGGTTGTGCCACAGATCTCCCCCAGGCAGTGCTAGCCTTATATGGCCTCCCAACACGTGGGCAGCTCTGGTAATGTGCAGTCCTCCCCCACAAGACCCTTTCCTGCTACACAGCAGTGGGGCCACAGACTGCATGTTAACTTCTGGTAGGTTGTATGTGGCCATTGAGCCACCAGCTGGACAGCCCTGATCGAGACCATTAAGAAAAAAAAGGCTTTTAAAAGTAGTGGCAGGTATTTCACCTGTAGTGTTGTATTTCACTACAGTTTCATATTTCAAAATGTTTTGATTCTCACTGCTGTGTGAAAGAAGAGCCCAAAATAGGGAAAAATGACTATCCTCATCCCCAAAAAAGCAAATCAGTGAAGCTACAAATATATAAAACAAACTAAGAAAAACAAAAATGATCTTTTAACAAAAAAATTTCTGCTCTAATAAATAGATGTATTATTTGCACCCAATGGGTAAAAATAAATCCTGTTAGAAGGGTAATTTTTCAGTTGACAGTAAAAGGTAAGTAAAAGGGGAGTAAAAGGTAGCAGGATGTGATGCTGGACACATTATTCCCTTTTGTGTATGGGCTACGGATACTGATATGTCCTAATAGTGTTTCCTAGTGAACCTTTCAACTATGACAGACTTAGGACTAACTTTTCCCCCTGGCATCACTTATGCACACCTGCTAGGGAGCTGGGTGCTGGATGTTAATACCAAATTATGATTTGGATGTTCCATTTCCTTGCATTTCCTTTCTGTTATGATCATTCACATTCGTGTTTTTATCTGTGAATTCCTTTTTCAGTACTTAACATCTCATACATTTCTGATACTTCCATTTTACTTAGTTTAATTCACTACCCTTTCTAGTTTCCAGGATTCCTATAATTTACAACTGCTGTTCAGGCTAACATTGACTTTCTCATAAATACTTCACAATGTCAAAGGACAGTTTAGAAACTAATGATCTGAATTCTAATTTTGATGTGTAATGGAAAAATCAAGTGGGTTTTTAATGCTAGATTTTTACATTTTAGGATAGATTTGCAGAAAGGTCATGGTGTACTTTAGTATTTAACAGTATAGTACACCTTAAAGGATATTCTTATAACTTAAATGTGTGTGTATGTATATGTTATATATATAAAAAGTGTTTGTCTGTCTGTCTTTTTTAAACCAATATGTCCCTTAATAACTGGCAGTAGCTCCAACAATTAGTTGGTTAAATGACAATATACTGTCTCTTATGTCATGCTATCACACATCAGGGTATCTTAGAAGATGCTCAGATACTACACTAGAAGTAAAAGAAAAGTCAAAGTTTCCCTAATGCTCCCATCTCAATCCCTGGTTTTGGTTACTAAGTGTGTGGAACTTTTTCTCAGTAGGCTGAAATGGATTTTATCCTTACAACATGCAGAGGGTAGGAAATTATTAGTTGCATTTTACAAATGGAGAACTGAGGCACAGGGCAAATTAACAGTAGCTGAGCTAGGAACTGATGCCAGGTCTCTTGAGTCCTAGCTCAATTTTCTACCCATGAAATCATCCTTTCATCCTGTTGTGTAACATTAAGATGAGACACAATACGTTGTCCAGGTGGCTAAACAGTTATAATGCATGGATAACAAGGAGAGGGAAATTTAAGACGGTACCTGCACAGCCTATCCAAACAGACTGAGTGATCATTTGTCAGATTGCTAATTTTTTATGTTAAAAAATTAGAAAACATGACTAAAAATCTATTAGATTTTTTTGAAGACAACAAATACCAAGAAATATAGAAAGAAGCTTTTCCCAGCACTGCAAACAGGACAGGCTACTTTCAATTCATTTGGCATTCATGTAAAATAGTACTCTTGCTCCCCCCCGTGAACCCAGAAAGTTGATGTATTCTGGCAAATTCAGGGTGTAAGTCCATCAGCCAAACATGATTTCCAAAAACAGGCTTTAGTCAGCTTCACAGGGGCCTTGTGCTTAGTGACAAAAATGCAAACTGTACTTACACAGGATAGGGACAGCCGCAAGGATAAAATTCTCTCAAGTACAATGAGCTGACAAAATCTCCTTCACACCACTTAAGCCTCATGTTAAAAGCTTATGTACTGCAGAAACCATTTGACAGTGTCACCACTGCACTTGAGAGATGTTCACTTAAAACTCAACCAGTGAGGTGATATAGAAGCACACACTTTTCCAAGGTGTAAAAGCACCTCTTAACTTTTCGAAATTTGAAGTTATAAAATCTTGGTGCAATACCACTGCCTACCAAAGGTATGTGGAAGAAGAAAGAGCTTCATTACCATGGCCATAATAACAGCTGTTATTTAATCAGAATTAGGAACATGAAACATGAAGCAAAACTCATGCAAGAATGTACCTGCCGTTTTCCACCTCCCCCATCCATACCTCAGCTTGTGAAAATTATTAATAAGCACATGCCCCTTTGCAGCACATTTTCATTATGCACAAAGAAATCCCAATTAACAAAACAGCAATCAATCAAAGAATTAAGATACATCATGTAGGAAGAGAAAAACAACAAGGTTAAAAAAACAAAACAAAACAGATGACAAGTTTACAGTTAGAGTGTGAATATATTCCATAAAGGGGACTGAAAATAAAATTTTCACCTGCAAAATGTTGTATATGCTGTGATACTTTTATTGTTCTTAGTGAGGGAACCATCCCAGAAGATAAAAATACTTCAGTGCTACAAGGATGTTCCCTGATTCTAATATTTTTAGAACATCATATGTCTAGATCTGTAGCAGACATAATTCCTGACCCACTTAGCTTAAATAGAATGAATTAAGGCTTTGCACAAGCCTAAAAATATCAGACTGTTAAAATAATGGTACAAACACATCACCCATCTGAACTTGGAACTGCAATTCAGAAAGTTTCCTTTTTTTTTTTTCCCCCCCTTTGTGATAGTTTCCGTAGACAGATAGTAATACTGGTCACTTCTGAAAGATTTAACATACAGGAGCATGCTGCTTATGTTTCATTTCAGGAATTTTGGAGGGGAGACAGTGAAATGGAAAGAAGAGAGAAGGTAGCTAGATATTTATGCTGGACTTGCTTTTTAAAAAAAATATGGAGGATTGGCATGGAGATTCTAACCCAAGAACAGATTGATCTAAACTGACTGGTGGGTATGGGGGTATGTGTTAGAGGAAAGGAGGCAGGGAAGTAGGGGGACACATGCTTGCTGGCTGTTGGAACCCCTTCCGAAAGCGTTCTGCAAAGAGAAGTTTGAGGCAGTTGTTTTGCTGTCAATAGTGTTACCTAGGTCTGGATACTAAATGGAAAACACGTTCCTGAGCTTAGAAGTGCTTTTTTGAAGAGCACCATTTTTTTTAACCTTTGAAAATTGCACCCATTGACAGGTGTTTAAAGGATAAATGCCATATCCCTGCCCTCCCCCTAAAAAACCTTAATGGCCCCATCATTTTCAATACTACCCAGCCTGAACCCTTGCTAATATTTTCATATCAGAATACAATATGCCAATCGAACTACATATGGACGTTTTCACAGTAAGGCCATTTTATATTCCCACTGCTGCTGCCTCCCTCTTGTTTCTGAAAAAAACCCCACTTTTGCTAAATGGAAAAACAAGTAGATGGACCTTCAGTCCCCGTCCTCTCTTTGTGGCAGCATGCATTCCTCAGAAAATGACAGCTCCCACAGGCTTGGGGAAAATCTCTGTGAGAGTCCCTTGTTAAAGAACTGGCCATAGATCACTGTCTGTAATGGTTTGTGACATGACACTACAGCTTAACAGAGGCTCATAACAAAAAAAGGTGATCATTTCAGCTCAAGCAGATCATAGACATGCTGGGGAAACATAGGTTAGGTAAAAGCCATGCAAGTTATATACCTGGTCGCGTGGTCAGTCCTCTGTCTGCAGCTGGGCGGGCATCAACCGGCTCAACTGGGGATGTGCAGCAAAAAAAAAAAAAAAAAAAAAAAAAAAGCAAAACAAACAAAAATAAACAACCCCCCCAAAATGATAAGTCAAATGCTTTTTTTTTTGTTGGGATAGTGCAGGAGAGACATATGCCATGAACAAAGTTATAAAAAGCAACAGCTGGAAAAGATCTGTCTTTAGTTACTTCTCAAAATAAAAGGAAGGGAATGGGTACAACCTCAAAAAAGTGTGCGTTTTGTAGCTGTGTCAATCTTACATTGTATTCTGGTTAATGTTCAAATTAGAAACTATTGAGATTTACAGTCTCAGATTAGAAACTATTGAGATTTATTCAATGTCTGCTTAGAAACATCTTCCTGCCTCTTTTAGAATTGGCAACAAAAACTGACACAAGAGGATGAGCCCTTGTAACAAATCTTCATCACTACTAATTTCTAGCTCCAATAAATCTTAAATCTGTTTACCAGATTATGACTATGTGAAGGCAATAGCTACAAGGCTTGACAGAAATATAAGGACAATATATATTTTCAGCCAGCACAATGAATGGTTAGTAGGGTTATCCATCTAATCAGACTGTCTTCCTTTTCACAGTAAACAAGGTCTCCAAGCATGATTTATTTATGCCTCCCATTCAACTATGTTCACATGTTTAAACACTTTACACTCATTCAGAGGCCTCACTTATCTTAAGAGTCAGCACGATGCACTTTGGAGCCCAGCAGAATTAACAGTAAATGGGAAAGGCTGAACAGATTTGGACAAAAGTAGAGTAAACTGAATAACCTCAGCAAAATTCCAACTGAACCTACTGGGAGAGTTAAAACACAATTGTGTAATTTCTCCCTCTGTTCCTTCCCCTTTATTTTTCTTATTTTATGCTACTTTGTGCTATCTTGTTTCAGTCTGCAATGGAGGTGCCAAAACATCACAAATACATTTGCTTCTTGTTGGTCTGGAAATCAGATATACAGGTTTCCCTCGATTTATGCGGGTTTTATATATGTGAATTGAGTCTTATGTGATGACACTTTTTATACCCCAAATTCGTTATATGCGAGGTAAATTAACTCTTATGCAATCAACTCCGGGGCTCTGCTTTTCCACACTCACCCCAGCCCCTGGGCTGTGCCATGCCGTGGTGCATGCAGGTGGTGTTGGCTGCTCCTGGGGCTGCTGCAGAAGGGGCTGGGGTGAGTGGACTGGAGTGGACAAGTGAAGGCCTTGGGCGCAGCAAGCTAAGTCTGTAGGGTAAGGGACAGAGCAGGGCATGGTGCAGCCCAGTGGCTGCAGGCAGGAGGTGTCAGCCACTCCCGGGGCTGCAGCAGAGGTGGCACCTGGCTATTCCCAGTGCTTGGGGCAGGCGGCAGCCTGCTCTTGTCCTGCTGCCGGCTGGGGCCGGTGGCTGCTGCCAGCTAGGGCTGGTGGTGGCATCGGGCTCTTCCTGGTGCTCGGCAGGCAGGTGGCGGGGGGAGAGGGCTATGGTGAATTTTGGGGTGGCAGCTGCCCCCATCCCATTGCTGCAGCCCACCCTGAGCACCAGGAAGAGCCCAGTGCCACCGCCAGCCCCAGCCCACAGTGGCTGCTGGCCCCAGCCTGTTCTCGTCCTGCTGCAGGCTGCCACCCATCCTGAGCACTGGGAAGAGCCCTGTGCTGCCATCAGCCCCAGCCTGCAGTGGGATGAGAGCAGGCTGATGTCTGCTCTGAGAACCAGGAAGAGCCCAGTGCTGCCCCTGCTGCAGCCCTGGGATCAGCTGATGCCACCTGCTTGCAGCTATTGGGCTGCACCGCACCCCTCTCCCCACCCCTTCCCTAGGCCCAGCCTCCCTCCCTCCCTCCCTGCTGTGGGAATGTATCCCTATTTGTTACATTATAAAATGGGATCCCTTTATGTGTATTCGATTTATGTGCAGTTTTGTGGGAACGCATCTACCACATAAATTGAGGGAAACCTGTACTTGGTAAACTAGGCTTATAAATTGTAGCTATTGCATGGGATACACAGCCTCATTTTCCAGAATCATGAACATTAGAGTGGAACTAAGAGGAACCCTCTAATTAGCAATAGCGAAAGAAATACCAACAATGACACAATATGTTACTGAATTTCGGCAGGAAATTCTGACATTTCAACAGTATGTTTTTAATCATGCTCAGGACAGAGAGTTGAAATTTCTTTTCTTTTTTTGTGAAATAGAAATATCAAAATGAAGCATCCACATGGTCCTGACATTTACCTGTTTCTCTTCATATGCTGAAACCACCTGGAAATTTTATTTCAAGCCAGTTCAATATTAAGCTGCATTTTTCTGAAGTGGCTCATAAGAGTTGCAATTCAGGGCCTGATATTCCTGTTTTCTCCTGTGGGCTAGACTCCCTGGTCAGCAAGGATCATGGTTTTCTCCGATTGAAAAAAATCTCTATTTTTTTGTTAAAGAAAAGTAACCCCAAATCTACATATTTCCATGATTAAAATGAAAAACCACTAATATATATTTTTATGTATCTATATATTAGAGGTGTTTAATTTAAATCACGGAAAAATGTGGATTTCGGGTAACTTTTTTTTTTTTTTTTTTTAACTGAAAATTGGGGATTTTTTAAAATCAGTGAAAACCAAGATCCCTGCTGGTCAGACATCTTCCATAATGCAGTCATGTTTCTCTCCTAATGTCAACATAGCATAGTCAAGGGGCAATGCAGATTTAATAATAGGGAATAACTTCCAGGGAATCTGGCACAGATGAGAGAATGTGGGGTTGAACAGAAAATCAGAAATTTCTCCCATGGAAAACTGTGATGTTTGCAGAAAACTGTAGAAAATCATTCCACCAGAAAATTCCCAACCAACTCCACCTTTCAGTGATGCACTGGTTTCTCTCTCCACCTTTGCAGGGGACCTGCACTTTTTTCTGAGCATCTTTAGCACTTATAGTCTGGTTTTCAAAGGTTCATTAATTTTACATGCTCGAAAATGGCATGACTACATGTTAACCACATTTACACAAGCAGAAACAGTAACCGTAGGCAGAGGTCCAGGAGTGCACAAAATAAGCACCTGAAGTTATTTTGTATCAAGATCTGGTCCCTGAAATGAATTATTATACTTGCTTTTTTGCACATGGGATAACCATGCAAGCTGCATTTAGTATGCATTTACTTAACTTTAAATCTAATGCTAAAATACCTGAGAACAAGAGGTTCTAGCAACCACTAGGTTTTTTTTCTTTCTTTCAAATACATAAGAAGGTGCAGTCCCTACCCCAAAGAGCTTAAAATCCAAGAGAAATCAACTGAAAGGTGGAGGAGTACAGATTTCCACATGATCAAAAAGAGGGAGGATTGGCCAGATTATAAAAACAAAGCAAGTTTATTTTTTCATTTAGAACACAACCCAAAGGATGAAATCTTGATCCCACTGATGTCAATGACAAAGCTTTCATCGACTTTGGACAGCCAGGATTTCACCCATAGTTTCTTCAGAAGTGGCATGGCAGGTATATCTAGACTGAGCTAGATGCTGGCAAATCAGTAGTCATGAGTTAAATAAAATAATGCCATGTCATTCTATATTACAATTTACTGCTAAAACAACAGTAAAGTTCTTTTTTTGCAAGAAATAATGGTGTCTTGTTTCTAAATCTTAACAACAATTTTAGTTTCCTGTTAAAATGGGCAGGAAAATATTTTTGTGAGTCTCTCAGTATCAAACGGGAACAAAAATAGAATTCACGTGACTGAACATCTAACTGTGTAGGCTGCTTATATAGTTTACTGGATGTAATTTTCATTGGATGTTTATTGGAAAATAGGTCATGGAGACCAGCAGGAAGGAAAGGTCCAAGGTAGTTTGCTGGAATTACTGGTCTTTTAACTGTAGAGTAATCAGTGTGTCACTGATACACTAACTTTTCTTTGAACAAATTTAAGTGATAGGAAAGCAATTCTAATATGAAATAAACTATTAAAACAATACTGATTCTTTTATACAAGTATAGAAGCCACAGGAAAATTTAGAATGAAAGCAAAGACTCTCCATATGACCACCTCCATCATGGCTCATGATAAAAGGATCTCTGAACAGAGAAGAGTCAAAGGAGAAGAGCTGTTAAGACATCCTTACATAGGACCAGAGGTATGAGTTCAAAACCTACTTTCAGCTGGTGCCAAAGGTTATCTCCAGTTGGCCTAGCTATATATACCTCTTCCTTTGGGCTGGGGAGTAAAAGATAGCAGGATGCGATGTTGGACACATTATTCCCTTGAGTGTATAGGCTACGGATACTGATATGTCCTAATAGTGTTTCCTCGTGAATCTTTCAACTATGACAGACTTTTGAATTTGACTTTTTCCCCTGGCTTCACCTATGTACACCTGCTAGGGAGCTGGGTGCTGGATGTTAATACCACATTATGATTTGGATGTTCTATTTCCTTACATTTCCTTTCTCTTATCATCATTCACATTCATGTTTTTGTTTGTGAATTCCTTTTTCAGTACTTACTTAACATCTCATACATCTCTGAGATTGTTGAGAAAAAACACATACTAGGTCATTTAAAGTCAGTCTGCCATATATTACACAATTTGTTTGCTTGACAGATACTCTGATATGGTTCTGTCTGCTGTAAAAAAGTGAATTTTGCTATATTAAGTCTGAAAAGTTAACTGATTTACTTAATACACTGCATGGACCATTCAGGATGACAGTAAAGCAGCAATGCAACAAGGGAAGTAGTGATGCATTTATGTTAATGTTTGTGGTAAGAGAGTCAAGATTCTCTGGTTCTAATAACTAATCTAATTACCCAAGCCAAATGACTAATACTTAAAATTTGAGATTGCCAATATTTAAATAATCAATTACTGCAAACTAGAATAAAACAGCCTAAGGATCTGCAGATTGAAAATTTGCTCATTATTTAAAAATTACCTAAACAAATATAAACTAAAAATGCTAATATGTCATATTACCACATACCAAGAAGCTCAGCATAAGACTGCTGAGTTTTCCTAGCATCTCATAGGAATAAGCTGCTAATGGCCATTGCCTTCATTACTATAGTGTATTTGAGACCTCTCTAGTACGTATTTTTTTTCATCCTATATTTACTACCATTAATTGTTATTCATTAAGAGGGAGCAGTGTGCTTAGTGGCATGTTCCCTGCATTGAATAGCTTACTGTATAAAAGATGGACAGAAGCACCAGGACCCATAGGGAAGGTATTAGCTTAGAATGCTTTTCTTTTTCCTTCCTCCTGGTTTCTTAAACATGTTATAATGGAACAAGGCCTTTGGCCAGTGGGCTAATGTTTGCCAATACTTCAGGAAGGATTTAACTGAGCCCAAATATTAAAAAGTTGGCCATTGCATGCATATGGAAGCAGGCATGGAGATGGGAGTGGGAACAGGATGCAAACAGTATAGTGAGGCTGATTTCACTTGTGAAACAGTGACAGAAGGAGGGAGAAACATGCTCAGGAAGAGAAACAAGGTGGGGGGGGGAAGGTTCAGACTTGATGCAGTGGGCCAAGGGGAGCCCAGTGAAGGTTCTGCAGAGAAAACGAGGGACCTGCAGGTCAGATCACATTAGTACCACCTACTAATTGTTATTAGCTGCTATGATCTGGATAGACTTGAGGGGAGGCCAGGGAACAGGTTTCTGTCCACCAAATAATTTCTGTTTTTAATGCTTTAAAATGATACAGGACTTTTAAGAACAGGTCATAAAAGTAATAATTGGAAATGCCAAAAAAAAACTATTGTAGCTTGCATTAAAATAAACAGTAACCCAAAACTGATTTAAAGCCGCCCCCCCGCCCCATCTTATTGCAATTTTCTTGCCTGTGGGAACATCTAATTGTCATCTAGAAGTAGCATACGTCGTTCTTCCATAAATGCTCACTTTTGTTTCAATTAATTTTGAATGAGTTTCTCTCATAAACCTGATGTTTGTATTCCCTTTATTAATTCATCTCCAAATATAACTAAGAACAAACTTTAATAAAGCAAACATTTCTCCAGGCCTCCCATTAACATGGCTTATACATACAGACAAATCCACCTTTACTGCTCTGCCTGTAGAATGCCCAATGACTAATTTTTTTCAGATAATATACAGATTATTTAAATTTAGAAACATACACATAGGATCCTCTCAACTGATTATTCCATGGGCTACGTAAAAACATTTCTTTAGAAGAAAATGTGACTGTCCAGTAAGAAAAATGCTGCAAGTGCATGAAGAACACCTCAGCAATATCAAATCAGAAAAATCACATACATAGTTTTATTTTTAGAATGATGTTGGGGAAGCATGCCCCTCTTTTTGTTACCAACTGGTAGCTATTTTTCAAATGTTTACTATTAAAAATCCAAAGTTCTGACATATTACCCATGTAAGTTTATATCAGGGTCTCACAACCCAGTTAAATGTTGTATTTTTATAGTAAGGGATGTCCACTAAATATAATGCTGAGACTTATTATATACATCTGAAACACAGTCAGGACTTTCTGTTTCTTGAAGGAAATATGGCAGACAATTTCCTAATTTTGTTTTCTAACGTAATTTCCTAAGCCAGAAAGATCAAGATGTTCACAGAATAAGCGCATACATATGATTGCATAACTTAAATATAGAGGTGCACTGATATATCGGTCCATATTGGATCAGCACTGATAAAAGGAAAATTAACATTATTGGCAATTGGCTTTTTTTGGCTGGTGTAGCCAATAATGTCATTGATAAATGCCATATACATGTGCGGAGCTGCAACATGCATGCGGCTAGGAATGTAGGCGGGCAGCTTGGAGAGCAGCATCTGGATGGTAAATCTGTGGCAGGGAAGGGGAGGAAGGTAGGGAAGAGTGTGTGTGGAAGGGCAGATCGAGGCCCCCCCCACAGTGAGGGACGGAGTAGGGCTCGGGCAGGTGCTGCCCAGCTAAGGTGGTGAAAGAGAACCCAGGAGTGGGGCAGAGCCATGGGTGGCTTGTTTGGGGGGGGGCGTGGGAGGGTGGGCAGCTCCCCTCCGGGAAGCATGGGGGAAGTGTGCTGCCCTGGATTTGTATGGGAGAGGGTGGGCTGCCCTCTGCAGGCTCAGTGTCAGGGGCTGCCTCTTCCTAGTGTTGGGGCTGGGCCAGGGCTGAGCTCAGGGTAGTCTGGTGTGGGGTGGGCAGTGGCACTGGGAGAGGAAGCTATTGGGAATTTTGGGGTGGCTGTAGCCAACCCCACAGCCACTCCTCCCAGTGCTGCTGCCCATCCTACCCATGCCCACTCCAAGAGCAGCCCCAGCCCAGCCCCCCGCTGGAAGAGGCCGACACAACCTCTGGCCCCAAGTCTGCAGCAGGTAGCCTGCCCTCACCTGTGCATAAATCTGGGGGCACACATGCCCTGCACTTCCCCCTGGGATGCGTGCAGTGGCAGGGAACCATCCCCACCCACCTCTCACATGAGCTGCCTGTGGGTCTGCCCCATTCCTGGGATTGCATTCACCATCCTGGCTGGGCAGCTCCTGCCTCTGCCCCACTCCCTGCCTCACCATGGGGACCTCGATCTGCTCCCCACTGCCTCTTCCCTCCCCCATGCCCATTCCATCCCCCACAGGCTTACCAGACAGATGCTGCTCTCTAAGCTGCTGGGCTGCATATTGGCTATCAGATTGGTATCAGCCGATATGGCTGGTTAATAACTGGCCACGATATTGGCCAAAAAATCTTTATTGGTGCGCCCATATTCAAATCCAAATATTCTGGGATTTCTTCCAAGAGATCCTATGTTACCTTCATTTTCAGTGTTAGCTGGGACAGAATCCACACCAAATGGATGCCATGGCTGAAGGTCATCTAGGCTGAATTCTCCGTCCACTGGAAGAAGTTCAACAGTTGTCTTAGTTTCAGTCAATGAAGGCATAAGGGCATCATTTCCATAGCTGATCCTGGGCTCGCTGATCATATTGGCCAAGACATCATCAGAATAGTTTTGTTCTTTCTGAAGCAGTTCATCTGAAAACAAATTTTAAAGAAATCTGTAGTCAGTATATGAGGACCCAATTTTGATTCTCCTGACGTAAGTACTTATATATTAGCAACATTTTCTTTCTGGTAAGTTTTCCAGAAAAAAAATGAAACCCCTAAACTTGATACAATTAACATTTTCTATACTCTGACCAGAAATATTTGATGCATTTTTCCAGTCAGACAATATACATCATCAGCTTGACACCCATTCTTTCTTGAGTAGTTCCATTCCTCTTCAGGAGCCTCGTGACTCCCTTCTTCCATGTCCCACATTTGGGAAAATACAATTCGGTTCCCTCCATGTTAACGTTAGGATGTAAATAAGCATGGTGGGAAGCCATAGGAAGAAAGCGCCCTGGTTTCTTTTCCTTTATCACTGAGAGTTAAAGCACATCATTATTGCTGCAATGCTCCTGATCTTGATCTCCATTGGCTTAGGAATTCTAAGCCCCAATATCTGACTGTGTTTTAGAGAGACCATGAGCCAATTAGGGGAAACGTTCCTTAGGCCGCACCATTTCAATGCAGTTCTATTCTAACTATTTTGTATAAGGAATTCATAACATGAACCTAGAACACGTACTGAAATAAAGTTCTAGAAAGTATAGCAAATATAAACTAGTAAAAAAAAAGAAAAAGAAAGAAGAAAATACATTAAATCCTTGGAGAATTATTTTATATTTTATTCGCCATACCCACAGATGTAACATTGTATCCATCATGTTGGAATCTGAACCATTTAAGGAAAGAACCATGTAAGCTATAACTCCATAATTTGAGGAAATTTGTTAGTTAAAAATAGATTTCTATGCACATCTCATCACTGACACACCTATGCTCTCATTCCCCTATTGTTCTCTGCTCCTTGGCTTCCCCCGATTCCATCCTCACAAGCTAACCTGGGTTGGAAGTTCTTTGAGTAGGACCACAAGCTACCTGTACACCTTGAAGCACTTGAATAAACAAACAGCTGCCAAGAAAGAAACTGGTCAAGAGGTGCTCAGAAAAGCAGATGGTAATTAATACTGATGTTTTGAAAACTGGACACATTTTTAGACATAAGCCACCGTAAAGGTCAGATTTTAGGGGTAAGGAATGACAACTAGTGATGCAATAATTCTCATTAAGGATTGCTTTGGTCTTTCCCCCTTTTTTGTAAATACAACACACTGGATATCTAATGTACCACTGAATTTGAATTTTGCAACTTTATAGAAATTAAGAGTCAATTTTTTTCATTCTGTTGCCAGATGCTTAATACTATTCTGATGGTGCAAGTGGACTCACAACTGTCCATAATTTACCAGTTGAGGACTTCTCCAGGTGCAGAACTGGTAGAGGGGGCTCTTGAGTCATCCATACGTATGCTCTTGTAGAGAACATCCAGGGGGAGAAGAGACTTTGCTCCACTCTGCCCATCCTCCACTGGCACAACATCCTTAGGGGATCCTCTCAGCAACTTAAGTTAAAGCAGACTCTAAAATACTTTGCCTCATACTCTGTGGGATGGCACAAAACATGGGTCTGAAATAATGCCACTTTTTCTGTTCCCAGAGACCTTGGATCCATGAGAGAATCATGGCCAAAACCTTGTAAAGTGTAGGATTGTGTTTAAACAGGGAAATGTGTTTTTATACATGATATGCACAGTAGGCAGCATGCACAGTTCAATTTTAATGTGTTTAGAAAATCCATTAAAATGACCTGCTAGGATAGTAAATAAAGCCTGTATAACTTTTAAATTGCTGTTCATTGCATTGGCTTTATTGCAAGCAAAATAACATTATTTCATAGGATGCATAATAAATCTGCAGCATGGAGGGCCAGTTCAATTTGTTCTCCTTAATGCCGTATCTTTAAACTTTTATTAATTTAGGTATGCATATACTACACTGGAGCATGCTAGGGAGTGTGCCATGAAAACAGGCCCCACCAAACAAAAGTCATGGAAACAGCATGACAATAAAAGAATCAACAGGAAAGAACTGGAGTTTCTAGTATTGTAGTTATACCCATGAGCTACCATGGATGAATTAAAACAATTCAAGAGGTGCTGATTCCAAGTGGTTTTAATCTGAAAGGACTGAGATGTGGCATAGTTCTCCAGCCTTGGATACACAGTTGTGCAGCTGAACTATCAGAATACAAGTACATTTTCTGGTTGACTTGAGACCAAGGTTGCATTAATACAAGAGTCTTTCATCACTTTTGGTCAGAAAGCAATTCAGAACCTCTCACTGCAACCGTACAAACCACTGGCTTCTACAAAAACTACTTCAAGATTTCCATTTATTTCTGTTATTTGCTGCCAAATCTCAGAGTCTGCTTTCAATGCTAATTTTGCTCAAATTATCAGTGGTTTTTGATACTATCAATCACACTAATTTAAGCCATAAAACACACTGTTATTCCTCAATAGAGTATCCTCCATTTAATCATAGCTGCCAACCCTTAATTTCCCCCGCCCTGCAAAGATAATTCTCCAAATAAGCTGATGATAAGAGGGACACAGCTGGAGGTTGGTGTGTGCATTCAAGTGGGTATCACTTTTTTGTTGTTGTTTGGTG
This sequence comes from Alligator sinensis, assembly GCF_000455745.1. Lineage (NCBI taxonomy): Eukaryota > Metazoa > Chordata > Crocodylia > Alligatoridae > Alligator > Alligator sinensis. The sequence continues at coordinate 162,151 of NW_005842835.1, forward strand.
AATGTCTTCATTATCAGAGCCTGAAAGTAGATAATTTTCAGGCTGTTCCTCAAGATTTCATTTCATGCCTGACCACAATGACCAAAAAATAAATCCTGAAATAGATGTTCTTTTCCTATATAGCACATTATGTCACTGCATCAATACACAGAAACTATCATCAATAAAAATCACGATGGTTTGACTCCCCCCCCTCATTTTTCTTTCTTTTTTTTTTTTTTTTGCATTGTGAGAGCAACATCTAGAATTAACTGAGACTTTAAAAAAGGACACATACAAGAACAGCCACAAGAGAACTCTGAGCGGCTGAGAGTTCAAGGTCAGGACTAATAAGCATCCTAAAACCTGGATTCTTTTCCTAGTTCCATAACATTTTCACCCCTATCCTACCTCTTTTCCATGACTGCCCTGTTTTCTTCTTGGGATGAATGGAAGGTTTACTTCAGCCCTGATAATTTTAGTAAGGTCTCTTGCCTCTTAAGTTTCTCTTAGCAATCTCTCCTAGTACAGCCCTATCTGTCCTTTTGCCCTGTGCTCAAGAGAAAGGAGAAGATGATCCTGGAACAAGAGACATGCTTGGGGAAGTGGTTGGAAAAGCACAACCAGTGGCTGTCTGTCTCCAGACGGACATATGCCATGGCAAGGAAAGCAGGAGGAAAAGACAAAGACATTGAGACCTCTGCCATAGCAGCATCTAATGGGCATGAGATTCTAGGGTGAATAAGCCATTCTAATGCTTGGGTCTTATTTTCTTAGAAAGTAGTTACTAGTATTTCTATACTTGTACGGTTATCCTGAAAAGTCCTCCTGGTGGAGACCTACTTTACAGGAGCAAAGAGCTCCTTTTCCAATGTAGTGCACCTGCACTTGAGTTTTGCAGGCATAGGCATATGGTTGAAAGGTATGATTTCCTCATGCTCCTAACAAAATAGCTGTGCTAGAACAACTTTCCAGTTTAGACTAGGTACCAGTTGCTGGGACAGAAAGGCTATTTCACAATGTCAGTAATCAATTAAATCTTTTACTTACTACTAATTATTAATAATAATAATAATAATAATAATAATAAAAATTCCATAGGGTATCAGGTTTAGTACTTTACTATATTTTCTGTGTACTGAGCTACTATAATTAAGTAGAAGCTACCCACGTGATTATGGATGCTTGTCCTTACTTAGGTTGCATCTTTAGAATCAATAATAATTTCAACACAATCAAAAGAAGCTGTCTTTACGTTAAGCAAGGAAGCTTTCTGCCTAACTAACAGTTTTTGTAATGAGTTAAAACCAACAAATCAATCACATAAAAAGTCCTTCCTTTCTGTCCCCAATCCATTCAAGCAGCACCATGAAATGTAAACCTCCACTTGAATTCAACAGACTGGCAAATATTTTCCTGAATACGTGTCATGAGAAAACTATGTTATTTCAATGAAATTAATGCTTAAAAACTCATTCAAAAACTGGTCCAACGTGGACATTCTTTCTTCATTTTGAGTGTTTTTCTATTAGTTTAGCTAAAGCCAATTATTGAGTCTGAGGGTATGATCGCATGAACAGGGCAAAAGGGGAGGGGCATTTTAGTGCAGGTCAGCTGCTCTGCGGTAATTTCCTCTGTGAACATTATTACCCGAAAGTCAGCAGAAGCTTTACCTCTGGGTATGAAAAGACATACACCTGGGATGACTTCATAGTGGAAGGGGCTGCTGCCACTGTTTGGGATTGCACGCTATGCTGTAGCTGTTACCTATGCGTGAGCCTGCAGCAATGCCAATGTAGGAAAATCAGTAGCTGGGACATTTGCTCACTTGTATCACGACAGGCTCACACACATAACAATTACACCATAACTAACTGCATGCTCTCAAGCAGCAGCTACTCCTTCCCTTTGGAAACCACTCAAAGCATATCTTTCCCCATAACCTCTGTATAGTCTTTGGTGAAACAGGGGTAAGTTACTGAAGTTTTGCATCCACTTACCACAGGGCAAAACCATGAACATGGAAGTAAACTTGAGCATCAGTTGCTTCATGGTATATTGACAACGCATTCTCTTAAATGGAAATAAGAGTACCCATACAGCAGGGATGCAGTGAATTGGCAAAAGTTTCTAAATATATTTAATCCAAATCTTAAAAAAAGGTCAGCCTTGTAGGTCAAACAAAAGCAAACTAATTAGTAAGAGTAAACTTGACAAGGTTTCCTTAATAGCACTGGGTCAGGGAGTGAAAGAAGCTGTACCAACAGAAGTACTTCTTTATTGGTATAATTGCATTTATATTAAGATATCTGCTGAAATGTTTAAAAAACCCTAACCAACAAGTTATGTTAATTAATTTTTTCATCCTAGACTTGGTTTCCATTAAAAATCTGTTGGACTTATTTCAGTCAGCTCAATGAACAAGAGTGACATATTAACAAACCTGGTGCACACAGGCTGTTTTATATGAGATATATACAGTTGCTTTTACATAAGGAAATAGTGTATTAGTATAGAGAAAAAATGTGAAAGGGACAGGTTTATGGCCCAAAATGTTTTCTGCATACTTGCTGATAAGAACCCTAAAGAGTGAAGGGGTAGTAAAAAGTGCCTTATTTGAAACCGGGCATTCTCCATTAACAACTGCTCTTGTATTGTCTATTATTAATAGCTTCTTTATTATCTCCATTTCATATTGAAGTCAATATTTATTTCTCACATACCTGATCAGGTGAACCCAGGCAAAACTGTATCAATGAAAATTACAGCATGATTCATTCAATATTTCCAAGACCCAGTTAAGCTAATCTGCTCACTCTCTGATTGCATACCTAAAGAATCTCTCATAGAGACTAGCTATTTTGAACTGAATTTATGTGATTACTGTAGCAACAGAAAACAGTATGAGAGATCAATGCAAATGAAATTCTGCATTTTGCAGTGTTTCCCAAACTATGGGGCACATACCCCACCTTTCAGTTCCCTTGTGGCTGATTCTCCCTGTTCTCTTCCCAATTTCATCCCCCATTGCTGCTTTCCTTATCACCAATTTCCCTTGCTGGTGATTGCTGCTGGTGACAGGAATCTTCAGTGGCAGCTGAAGGGGGACATGAGAGACAGTAGTGAAGAAAGCAGAGATAGTTGAAGTACAGGGGGCATGACAGTGCCATACTTTCCTACAGTAGGGCACAAAACCACCAGATTTTGGAAACACTCTCATTCTGGCACTGACAGCGAAAACCTGAGCATGTTCTTAACTAAGTCCATCCTGAATGAAAAAATACTTGAGCAAATGCTTAACTTCAAGCACATAATTAAGTGGCACTGAAAACAAGTTTGAAATGAAATGTAAAATATGAGCTTAAGCATTTTGCAGACTTTCATCCTTTAAAATGTATCACATGCTTAATACGGCAGAGGACTATGACCTTATAGCATTATCAAACTCTGCATAACACAGAAAAGAATCAATCAGGGTTGAGCAAGTCAAGATAAAACTTGATGGGAAAATCCAACCAGAAGTTTATGAAATGTAACTTGTCTTCTGCAGGGTGTTAGAACTGCTTTGCTGCCTGAGTGCTTTGCAGATGATGAAAGTGTGATATTGTAGCATTACTGCATAACATTGGAAGTGTGCCTAATTTAGTGTTCAGATCCATATTGAAACAGAAACTTTATCAGCTTATCAGACTTGAAATTTTCCTTGTCTCATCACTAACTTGGGTAGTTTTCCAGCAGATCATCTAATTTGAAAACCTTTACTAAGCCAGTATGAGAGTCTCTTCAATGAGCAATTGAGACCCTTAAAAAGCCTAGATGCACAGAGAAAAATCTTTCTGGATTTTTCCAAGATCATATACATCACCACTGATACAAACAAGAGAGAAAAAGCTGTAGCAGTAGCTTTGTAGACTTATCTGAAAGATGTCTATGTTATAATTATCAAAGCTTTTGGTTTAATAAGGTAGCAAAGCTTCTTTTTTTTTTCCAGGATTCTTGGGGAAAGTATGTTTATTGAAGACATCAGAAAACACTTACCCTAAGGACTCTTCCTTAATAAAACTAATACCCCAGCACTATGAGAGCAGTGAACCTAAACTAAAACTCCAGAAGCAAACACCCCAAAAATTTACAACAGTTTTGATATTGATACGAACACTGCAGATTGGAATGATTTTCCACATTACACAATAATGGCAAGACATCACACCTTTCTGTCAGCTTCTGGTACCTAGAGCTTGTGCTCATTTTGCACGTACTACACTTCACTACTTCTCTTATTTTCACCATACATGGACAAGAAAGCTACTCTCATTTCCTGCAGTAGACAGATCACAGTTTACAAAGCTCTGGTTGGATCTGCTTACTGGTTACATTTGGACTTGCACAATTAAAAGGAATTAGTTTAACTCTGAATAGAGCCAAATTGCATCTTTCCCAGTTTTACAGAGTTTGATAATGCTGTAATGATCACACTTTGTAACTTTGTAATGCATAACCTTAGAGGTGTGATAAATCTTAGAGGACCTAATTCAGCAAACCACTTAAGCATAAGCTAACTTTCATTTAACGTTGGATTTCCGTTTGACTTAAGTATTTGTACTAGTGCTTTTTTCAAGACAGACTCATTTCAACACGTTTAAATATTCTCTCAGACAAAGATTGTCATGAAAATATCAGAGATAGGGAAGACAAATTTGTTTCCAGATTTTCAGAGACAACCACTAACTTCTGGTTTGGCCTCCTGTCTAATTCTGTAAGTCTGCCATAATACTGTTGCCGTAAGTAAAAGAAAATAGCAGTCATATTAATCCGGCCATTACCTACCTGCCATTAATTAAATCTCACATGACTGCATGCATAAAATGGATGTTTATGCATATGTGTACATTTGAATGTATAAAGTTTACCAAATATTTAACTGTCAGATATAATTAATAATTACTCTGCTTTCTTCTGTTAAGACCAAGAATATTGTACTGAGTAGGTTAGACAGAATCCAAAACTGGAGGTTTTTGGGTGTGTCTGGAAAAACAGGAATAAATAACCCTGCACTTTCTTTAAAGTACTTTTAATTTGGCTACAGGATTTAATTGTATGACTTGTCCTCTGCTTTTATCAAAATCTATTGCTACTTTTATATTAAAATTGGTTAATGTGATAGTATTTTTCAAAAAACAGAAATTACCATACACCGCTATAGAAGCTCGTGATTTCTCAAGCGTTCAAACAGTACCAAAAAGTAATTTACTAACCTGGTGCCAGGCTGTTTAGACAATCAGTTTAATAAAATCCTTCAGCAGTAAAGACATGTTTTACTTTTCTGTAATAAACTGGTGGGGGTGGGGGAGGGGTTTGTAATTAGGTGTAGTTCCTTCATTTTTTATATTACTTCAATAAAGTACCTACTTTCACTTAAGTTGATATGCACTGCTGTTTTCTACACCTCTTTAGTAAATTCTGAATGAATGTAATATATCAAAACTTTTAAACACTGTACTGATGGGGTTCTAGTACACTGGGAAAAAAAACTTCTCTGCCTCCCAACTCAAAATGTTCACCTTATAAACCTAAAAGCAACAGCAACCACAGTAAATAATCGAGAAAGAATGTAAGACACACAAAAGAACATAATTTGGGACTGAAGAAAACCATTAAGCAATGTCAGAGAGGTGCACAGGTTTTAATCCTGTAACCTCCACTACTCATTTTTTTTAGCATACTGAAAATTGTAGAAAGCCAGATATTAAAATAAATAGTATTTACATATAAAAAAAATACCCTATGATACCACTTGCATCAAGAAAAAGAGAAGCAATTGCATTTAGGTTTCAAACGTAGAGTTATCTGGTTAATACCTAAATCCTAAAAACTATTCTTCTCAGTTTGCATTCCTGTGATTGAAACTCTTGTCAGTGCCTGGACCTTTGTAATCTCCTAGCCTTGACACTTTCTGCCTTCAACATATTTAGAGCACCAACCTGCTATTCAAACCACATTACTTATCTCTAGGACCCTCTTAGCTGACTTCTTATCTTCTGCACCAAGTTCTAGTTTGCAAAAGTTGTTTAAAACATGAGGAGGTCTAGTATGCACTTATTGAACTTGAGGAAAGTACCATATTCTAAACTATTTCTGAAGCTATTTCTCTCCTAGTATACAGATGGGAAGCCCTTGGCATTTTTCCATGCCTGATATACAGAATCGACCATATTCTAGGTACTCAGGGGGGAAAAAAGAATATAAACAATTTTACACATTATACATTTATTTAACCTGAAGTACAGCAACAATGCTTAGAATCATTATTTAGACAAATTTGTCCAACACGAGATTTCCATATTCTGAGATGAATGGAGAGCTTATCAGAGTGACCTTGGCCATTTCCTTTCTGGGAATGTACAGAGAAGGACAGAGAAGGGCTCAAAAGATATGAAAATACTAACCAATAATATATATGAATTTGAAACATAGAACAATCTTCTTGAGAGAGTCTAGTGGACAGTTTATAATCCCGATTAAGAAAAAAAGACCATTAGAAAGAGTTAATTGAAATACATGATCAATAACATTCACTACATTTCATTGTTTCACATGGTTAATCATCACATAATGCCTTGAAGCTGGTTGCCAATTTAAAACGGAACTTTGGCCAGTTCTTTCCCAATTAATCAGCAATCATTACATTGCTTGCTACCTGACTAAACTAAAGACAGCACATGGATGAAGTCAAAATAAACTGACATTCCCAGTTGAGTGAGTTATAAAATATCAGTTTTACAAGCAAAGTTGTAGGACAGGAAAAAACATTTAAATAAATCATTTCTATAGAACATTACCATATTATTTTTTCTACAGGTAAAGGAAGTTAGCTATCTGCAAGCCCTCTAGCTACCCAGCAAAATTCAAATACACAACCCCTATGCCTTATAACTTGCTAGTATGTAAAACAGTGCAGTCTAAATCCCACCTAACATCACTAACTCTGATGGACTCTGGTGGCAATAGGGGTGAAGGGAGAACCTGTGAGGATTATGGATACTAACAATTCAGTGCTTCTAAACTCTGGGTTCCTCCAGTTCTTTGGAGATAAGAACACACTCCTGATGCACTGAATTCAAAGTCTTAGAATTATATGGATTTTAAACTTGCCAGCTTTAGGGTCTTGTTGCATGGTAATTTAGGGCAGCTTTTGGAGCTCTTACCCCTTGGACTGGCTGCACCTTAACATCCTTTAAGTGGCTAAAGCACTAATTTTTCAGCTTAAAGTTACATCACTCCAGGGTAGGATTCTCCCTAATCTGCCTAATATTGCTCCTGTTCCATTAACATGTGCCACTCCAGACAGCTATTCTTCCCAAACTGAAGTCCTGCAGCATCCCAGGATGCAGTAGCCCCTCCTGAGCCAAGGCAAGTAGGGTGCTGAGGTGTAGCAGGGCCAGGCACGGTACCTTGCTCCCTGGGGACTTTGGGCTAAGTGAGTGCCACAGCCCCGGTGCACCTAGCAACTTCAGTGCCTCCCTGAGAAAAAAGGATTGGGACCCAGGACCTGGACATGCCCCAGCAGGGCCAGGTGGCTGGAGCAGGGCAGAGCTTGGTGGCTGCATTATGGCAACCCAAGGCTGATTCCCACTGACTCCATGGTATGCCAGGCTGTGCAGGATCTGGCTGCTGGCTATCCCCACCTGGCTTGCCTGACAGTGGCCACGGCTGGCAAATGCCTGAAGCCCCTGTAGCATCCGGGCAGCTCCAAGCATAGAGCACAGGGCTTGGTAATGCCTGTTTGGCTTGGGGGTGCACAGAGCAAGTGGGGAGGCTGTGTCACTTCCAGCTGCCTTCCAAGCCCAGTGGGGGTAGTCTTGTCCCTATACACAGCTTTGAGGCTTGCTGCTTCTGCTAGGCAGAGCCAGCACCACAGACCTGGAGTTTGCTTGCTCTGCTCGGGCGCAGTGGTCTGGGAACATGCCGAGGGCAGTGGGGAAGAGGGGTGGTAACAAGGACAGGACTTCCTGCTCCAGCCTCCCCTGCCTGCTCTGTGTAGCCCTAGCCTGGACAAGCATTGCTGAACCCCATGCTCCATGCCTGGAGCCTCCTGGTAGCTACAAGGGGTTCAGGGGCTTCAGGCACCTGCCAACCAAGTCAGGCAGGGGGAACTGATGCCAGACCCTGCACAGCAAGGAGCATGGGATAAGCAGAAATTGGCCTTGGGCTGCTGTGCAGTAGTCGTGAGCTCTACCCTGTTCCAGAGGCCAGGCCTTGCAGCGGCATGTGGCCGGGTCTTGGGGGTGAGAGACATGCTGCAGTGGAGCACAGGGTTGGACACAGGTGTAAAAAGGCCCTTATACTACTTGTGTGTTTCATGAAGTCTTACATATTTATTCATAGTTCTGGATAAGCAACATAGATAAGCAAGATGCATTCTGGATATTCCCAGAATGGAAAGTGATGTATGTCTTATTTCAATAGTTTTTAAAGCATTTTTTGTGTATGTGGTTCTGGAAAAGGGACTAGGAAATTAAAAGAAATCTTTGTTGTGAATGACAAAATTCCTATCTGGCTGGTACCATCCTGGGAATTGCTTCAATTAAATCTGGCACTTAAGAATTCTTTGTTGCTATGTTGCTGTAAAACAAGTTTGTTTATAGACTAAATTGCACAGGAGACAACTGGGGGATTACTGTAATATTTCTATCAACCCAACCACTAAATAATATTTAAAAGGGTTAAACAACTCTTTTTCTCTCTCAGAGAAGACAATATTTAGCTAGATGCACCTGGTTCTTGACTTCAATACAACCTTCTGTGAACGTCCACTAAGAAAGTCTCAAAAGATAATTTTTGTTAGAAAACGTCCCCCCCCCCCCAAACAAAAAAATAAATCCCCAAACCCTTTGTTTGTCACTAGCATCTGTGACAGTCTACTCTACTGAGGGCACCTATTTATCGGAACAGGCTGCAGTATTTAAACTACTCTGACAAAAATTCCTGAAACTCACTCTCTGGAAGAGTGACTGGGATATTAGCTGCATACACAGCATATTGAGTATATTCACATAATTGCTGCAGACAGCTATAAAACTGATGCTCAGTAAGGAATTGCAATTTGCCAGCAAAGGAAAACTTGTCCAGAGTCCTAAAGATGGTTGGTTCATCTATCCTAGGATTTGAGATGGCGTAGTAGACAATCTCTTAGATTCCATTCTATAGAATTATACAGTTAAAAAGAATTACAGACTGGGTAACCAGACTTCAGTACATTGTAAGTTATAAGTACAAATGATACAGAAGTCAATTTGTATACATCTGGGGGAGGAAAGGGTGATGCTAGCAGCCGGTATAGATTCTTTTTGGTGTCCTTTTTTGATAAAGAAACCAGTTGGATGGATGAAGGGGTGCAATAGATATAGTATACTTGGACTTTTTGCTGGGTTTCTGATCAAATTCCACAGTACAATCTCATAAGTAAACTGGAAAAAATGTGGGCTAGATACAATTAATATTAGATAACCCAATAACTACAAGCAAGGAAGGGGTCATTATAAATGGATCAATGGCAGAATGGCAGCAGGTTTCAAGTGAGTGTCCACAGATATCTGTCCCAAACTGGTGTCATTTAACAAGATTAATGATCTGAGTTCCAGAACAGAGAGCTTCAAAGAAACAACAATCTGAGGCCGCAAAGCTGTGAAGAACTGCAAAGGATAGGAGTAGATTTCAAAAGGTTCTTGAGAAACTGGAGGCTTGGGCTAGAAAAAATGAACTGAAGTTCAACATAGACATACGTAAGATGCTACAGCTAAGACAATGATAACCAAATGCACAAATGCAGATTAGGGTATAACTGGCTGGACAGTAACACTGCTGAGAAGGATCTAGGAGTTTTGGTGGATCACAAACCCAACATGAGTCAGCAGTGTGACAGTCACAAAAATATGTAATTTTGGGCTGTAAACAGGATTAAATGCAAGACACAGAAGGTGATAGTAACAGTCTACTCAGTGCTGGTTAAACCTCAGACAGAGGTCTGAAGATCCGGGTTCCACATTTTAAGAAGGATATGGAGAAGCTGGATAGACCCATGACATGACAAAAATGAAAAAGGGATTCACAGGGTTGGATGAGAGGTTCCTTCCAAACCTATGGTCTAGCAGTTTTAGACTCTCTAGGCATCTCCTACTCATGGAGCTACTTATATCATAGCCAGACTTGAGGGGTAAGGGAGTTGTGGGGACTTCTCCAGTGACCCACTGGTAGTATGCACAGGTTGCAGCAGTTGAGCACAGAACACACATTTGCAGTTCCCCAAACTGAGGGGAGACAGTTGTGGATACTCTACACTGAAGATCCTCTTGAAAGTGATCTTAAGTGTGTTAAAAAAGACACATTTTTTTTCCAAATATACATATAGTCAGTGCAGCAAATATTCTTCTATAATATAAAAAGTAATGGCATTTCCATAAGGAGGAAAAAAGCTTCACTGAACCAGTACCTGTCCATCTTATTGAAAGCTATAAATGTACAAAGTCAGGCTCTGCAGAGTTAACCTTTCTTAAACTGATATTCACAACCTACATAGTGTCAAGATTCTATTTCAGCCTTTTGTTCTCCAGTAAAAGAATGACATTTTAAGTTCAGTACAAGATGTATTGGCTGGCTAATTCCCTTAAGTAAACTAGCAGAATCAATTATTAAGAGGTGTGAAACTGTAGGGGAAAGGAGCCATCTTGCTTAGTAGAACAATCAATTCAAATTTAAAGAAAGCATTGATTTAATTTTGTGTAAGAAAAAATGTCAAAAATCTGTATTATGGTTGCATTCTCTTACACAAGTATTCTCTTTTTTAGTTATCTTTGCTTATTCTTACTTGCACACCCAAAATGTAGTGAGAAAAGAATCAAATATATATATGTGCAAATCTATAACTTCTTGGTCATCATAGTTCTATGGAAAATGTATGTTTTGTACAACAACAAATGTGTAGATTCAACATCTGGACAAAGAAAAATTAATCTAGCCCTAGTTGAAAGGATATCTAGAGAATAAGCCATTGAGTCACTGAATTAAGCTGGCAGTTGCCATGGGTTCAAAGTCTTGATTCAGCCAAAGACATCATCAGCATGGCCTAGAGAAGGGTGCTTAAATCACTGCCACTTGAATTGTGGAGATGATCCTTCCCAACCTTTGAGGGGTGTTAGGAGGATTAAATATATTAGGGAGTCTTTACACATGTTCCCGGGGGAGTGGTGGTGGGGAGAAGGGCTTCAATTACAGCAGCTCTAGGAACTACTCTAATTAAAATGCCTGCAGCATCTCATATATTCAGCGTCCCATGCTTCAAAATGACAGTGGGGTTGCTTTAACTAAAGCTCATTGAACAACCTTTAGTTTGAGCGCCCTGCTGCCATTTTGAAGCATCGGGATGCTGAAGACATGAGATGCTGAGTTTGCTGGAGCATGCTAATTATCATACTCTACAAGTCTTGATTAATCGAGTCTGCCCTGACACATTCTAATTAGAACATGTCAGAGCAGTGTCCCAGCATGCATTGGTGTCCTTAATAACTGATAGGTAAGGAAAACATTATTCACCCCCAAAATGGCTTTGTTTGAATCAAATCCATGTGAACTGAATTTACTCGACAGAGTCAACTAAAAACAAATTTCAGGCTTCATTCAGAAGACTGGGATAAATCTACAGCAAGGATTTAAACCAAGGTCTCCAAACTCTAAGGAGAGCCCCTAACCACTGGGTGGTGAGGTATTCTGTAGCAGAGCTCTCAGACTCTGCCACTGAAGCTATTCCTTTTTGTGAAAATGCTCAAAGAACCTAGAAGATGGATGTAACCACCAGGATGCAGAGTTACAACATACATTCTGTCTGGACTGCTTCATATTTATATACATCATGAAGGTAAAGCAAGACAGCATATAGAAGGTAGTACACGAAGCAGCTGCATCAGGAACTGGGCTCAGTTGAGGCCGTCACAGCAGGCAGGTTCCTCCTTCCCGTGCCTGCTGCCAGCCAGTGGGGAACACTGGGGGGAGAAGGGGCAGCCAAGCAGGGTCTGCAAGGAGGGCAGGGAGCAGGGCACAGAGGGCTTTTGGGCTCCCCTGTGCCTGCATCAGCTGGACACAGTGGCAGTGGCAGGTGAAAACCTCCTTCCAACATCTAGACCCTGCCATCAGGGGATGCCTTGCAGCTGAGGGGCAGGGAACAAGAATAGAAAGGATGAACCTGAACACCACCACCGCTATCCTCAGTGGAGCCCAGCCCCCCTATGAAACTGCTTCCTGCAGTCCCTGGCAGGAATGGGGCAGATGCAGCTCTGAGGCTTCCTCCATATCCGGGTCAGCTAGGGGCAGCACCAACAGTGGCGAGACAGGTCCCTGTCTGCAAGTGCCTAATCGCTACCCAGCTCCTGGATGTCCTCCACCAGCCACTCCTCACCTCCATCCTCCCATGGTATGAGGGGTAGTGTGCCATACTCCCTTCAGGAAATTCTAGATCCACCCCTGTACCATCTAAATGTTTTTTAAGTAAATCAATACCAGCAGAATCTCAATGGACTAGAAGGAGATGGACACTCCTCCTTCTTGACTTGAAACTGCCTGTGCTAGGATTATTTATTTATTCATGTTAACTAACACTAGAAGTTTCCTCTTTTTCTAAAAGTTGATTTGGGGGGGTTTTTTTCCTGGAAAATTGGGGATTTATGGGGTTTGTCACTGTTTTGAATGCCACACTCTTTCTGGAAAGGTCTTTGGCCAGGTTATTAACACCTAAGACTATGTCTGTAACAGTGGTTCTCACCCTTTTGAGAGGCACCCCACAGAAAATGCCATCTCTTAGGTTTCACTCATTTTGTGATAAGAGAAAAATAACAAAGTAATTCTTATGCTGAAAATAACTCAGAAAATACCTCAACAGGCTGGAATGTTTCTGGCACTATGGATTCCTATTTGTAGTCTTTGGGCTTATCTTGTGAATCATGGGTAGGGGTTATGCAGACCTGACAGTGCTAATATTGCATGGTACCCTGGTAATCCCTTAAAAGGATCTCATGGTATTCTGAGATCCTTTTGTATGCTCTATACAGTACAAACATACCCCGCATTAGACCTGCAGAAGTGGTACAGCCTTGTTAACACGGTGTTCTGCCCAAACAAATACATTTTTTCAGCCAAACTACCCAGTGCAGCCATAAAGACCTCTGCTAAAATAATGATACTGCTTCCAAGTCTATAGCCAGCATGCACACAACTAGCACACAGTTTGCCTGCATGGAGCTGCATTAACTGAAGTTGATGTGCAGAAAGCGAGGAATACCTCTTCTTAACCAGTCACTCTTTGCGATTAGTCTTAAGGCTAAGACAAAGGCATATTACAAAAGTAGTGAGTGACATTCATGTTTTTTCATTAATTTAAGCAGGATGGATTAATGTTGCATGTATACGCCTGAAAAGGCCACTCAGATGCTCAATACAAGGGGCAGGATCTGACCCTAGGTATCTGCAAACACACATGGCCAATTAATTTAAGTGGTCGTCTGGTTGGTGAGAACACAACGAATGTTTGTTTTTACGTATTTTTTATTGTGAAGGTGACTATGGGCTCCATGCAAAGTTAAAGGGGATCTACTAGGCCTGTGCATGGAAGATAGCTATGTGGCAGTGTATGCACATAATTTGCACATACCTTAGTATGCAGATGAAAGCTTCTTGCCTGAAATTTGAGTTTGGTTTCTTAAATGCATCCACCTACACGGCTTTTCCAGTGTTTAGATTTATTCTTTCAGCAGGTATTCTAATTAGTGGTTTTTGATCATAATAGGCACTTGTCTTTGAAAAAACGGAAAAACCTTTACAACCATTAACTAATTAATTTTCCAGTCACTCCTGTAAGATAAGTGCGGTCTGTTCTCCTACTACAAAAGCAAGGAAAGGGAGATAGGAAAATCTGAGAAGTGCACAGGACTCTGCACGACTCATCTAAGGCTATCGTTCTAGAGTCAGTATCAGAACTCAGACATTTGCAATTTAAAGCTGGACCACCAGAACATGCCTTCTCAAAGGCAGACGCTGAAATAAAATCCTCACTTTCAAACTAGGGGGAAAATATATTCCAATAATAAACCTCACAATATCCCTTTACTCTGAATAGGTTTCTGAAAAAGCAGATGAAAAACATCTCATATCTATCCCAAGCTGTAAATTTTCTTTTTAAAATGAGAAGCCATTCATCCTTTTCAGTGTCTGCAGATCCAGGGGAATCTGGTTTCTTTTGTTGCCTGAAGTCATGTTCACTATATTTGTGACATGAAATTTAATGGAAAGAGTTTGCGCATAAAAAAATCAGGATTAACATCTGAAGAACATCAGTGTTACTAGCAAGGCATAACACACCAGTTAGATATAAAAGCTGGGGGGAGGACATAGTAAGGCAGTAACAAACATATATCTGAATGAAGAGCCAGGGATACTTTCTTTTTCTAATCATTTACTATCCTCTACCAACTTTTCTATAGGAGGCCAATAATCTAGATAGGAAATGAGATGCTTAGAAAATGAAACATCTGATCAGTATTGGTGGGAAGAAAACCTTCCCGAGTGTTTCCTGCCATCCCGTTCCATAAATTCTGTCCCCTAATAAAGATATTTTATACCAGCAGACAGCACTGAGTCTCCGACTGTGTAAAATGACTCAGGCTCTTCCACTCTTGCAGCCCACTTAATGATGTGCAGAACTTAGAAAGCCTGAAGCGACATGTAACTGACGCTTCAGCTGCCAGCTATTTTTGCCTATTAAAATGCAGCAGTGTTACAATGGTATTGCCTAATGTCCATCACCAAAACACACGCACCTCCTGAATGCACCATTTTGCACCTAATATAACGAAGCTTCCTTGATGATTGCCTAAAACAAGGAGAAAAGTGCAATTGTACATAGAAATCGAAACTGGAAGCTACACAAGGCACGATGTTTAATTAGTTGATAATGATAAATACTATATACAGAAGGACAAAAAACATGGAAAAATACTAATATACAAACCAGAGCTTATATACTGATAGCTTTGTTGCTTATCAGGGAATTCCAAACTGGGTCACCTTACATTAGCCCTGCAGTATGCAAAGGCTTAACACAGCATTCATTCTGTTTTGGAGGAGCAGAGCAGAACTTTATAAAACATTTTCAAGGCAGGTGGGGCAGCAATCCATTTTTGCTAAAGTTCTAACAAACTGATATCTCCAAGCATGGCATGACACTGCTGAAAGCTAAAAGAAATGATTAAAAGATCATTGTGTCAGAGCAAAATTCAGCGTTCTCTCTAGAAAGCCAGCTTGACTGCATATTTATCGAGGAGACATTTTGTGGGGAAGAGCTTTGTTCATATTAACATTGAAGTGCCAGATGTATGCAGTTGCAAGTGTGGATAGATCTCTATGCGGCTACACAATGACATTTTGGAGGTCTGCAAGTTTGCTTTCCCTTGTCTTGTCATCCTTGCGGTCAAGGAGGCCTTAACAGAATGGTAGAGAATGTCTGGGTTACTGCATTTTCACCAGGGTACCACAGTGCCCTGGGGAGCCATGAGGGTGTCACAGGTTGCCATGCAATAATTGCCCTTGAGCTGTGCATAACACCTACACATGGTTCATAAAATAAACCCAGAGATTTTTACATATGAATCCATAGTGCTCCTCCAAAGACACTGTGATCTGTTGTCACATTTCCTAGTTCTTTGCAACAGAAGAATTACTCTATTATTTTTCTGTAGTCAAGAAACAAGTTAAAGCTAAGAGCTGGCATTTTCTGATGGTCGCCTTGAGTCTAACAAGGGGTGTCTTGAGATTTAAAAGATAGAGAACTACTGGTTTAGGTAAAGGAATTGTTGCTGCAGTAGGGTGCGCAGGTGGCATGGGGATCAAGGTGGCAATTTGATATTTGGGATTTGACAAAGTTTTTGTTCCATTCTTACTTTTGCTACTCATCTTATGAATGGCACATTTATATAGAGCAATGACCACTAGGTCAAATATATGCCAGTATTAGAAGAATATAGTAGCTTTCTCACTTTCTAAATGGCAACCTCTCTGCACAAGTATAAGCAATTGCAAGTCTCTCTACAGATTATTCTAACCCAGGATATACTTATGAATATAGTTTTGACTTGTTCACCTGAGGTTCTATATGATTTCTATGCCATTTGTAACATTACACCAATATTTTTAGCAAGACATTGACAAACAGTGTGTGTTAAACTGCCTTTCTTGCTCCCAGACATCATTATGAGGTTGAGCAATGTAAAACAAGGATGAAGGAATTCTATAAACTCTCTTGATCATTTTAGACAGATGTATATTTATTGTTCAAAAAAGGATCTTTTCATTTCCATCTATCTTTTAAATAGCATACCAATGGAATAAAGGTGCAAAGTCAATCACAAGAAAAAGAAACATAAAAGATTTCCATGGGTCACACTGTGGTTTTCAAGACACTTGAGCGTACAAATTTAAGAACACAACATGTTTGCTGGGAGGAAAGAGATCATTTTAATATTTCTGGGACTATCAGGACTGGTTTAGGGCATCTTGCCTTAATTCCTGAAGGTGTAAATTGTTCAAAGAAGGGTTCCCACTGTAGAATGGGAAACTGCTGGTCAAATATGCATGCAGAGAACTAAAATAAAAACCCACCATCTCAGCCACACTGCCCCCTCCGACTTCAAAGAATGAATGTTTTCAAATGCCTTTCTGTTGGCAATTCATTATTCAGATGAACTGTGCATGTGAACAGGCTCATATCTGGGTATTATTCAGCTTTTCCATTGACTCAGACTTTCTAAGTCAATGGTTCTTACAAAAGGTATTTCATGAAACATTTGTCTTTTTAATGAGAACTGCAGTATTTCTGGCCTTGGAACAGTTACAATGATACAACATGCAATTTTATTAATATTTCAGCTCTCTACAGATTTTGTAGCTGTAATAGATTTTTTTTTGCATGGGTTTAGGAAGATTACAGAGTAAGGAAACTAATCATTTCAGAGTACCGATTTGACACAGAATGGGTTTTAAGCTGATCAGCACTCAAAGCCAGAAGGATGCTGTCTTCTTCAGAATAGGCTCAATTGATTTTTACAGTAAAACCGAGGTTTTAAAAGTACCGTATGAAGTAAACACTACCAGGGGAATGTCTCAAGAATATCTATACAGAATTTTAAAAAGCTTAGCTAGTCAATGTATATTAAGGACTTCTCCCTGTGTGGCTGGGCAGGGGAACAGAGCCCCCTCCTGGTGCTCAGACCTGGGCCAGCACCTTCCCCTCCCCCAAGACCTGAGCCAACAAGCTGGGAGGAGAGGAGGGGAAAGAGAGGGAAAGGCAGGGGGAAGGGTGCTGCGCATGTTCCCCTACACCCAGCCATGCAGACAGCCTTTTCTGTCTCCTGTGACAGCCCAGGGAAAGGGCTGGGCCAGTGCTCATCCAGAACTGATAAGCACCAACCAAGGCTATCATGCCACCCTGTGAGGGACCTCTGGGATGCTGGGGGACTGCAAATGAACTTGAGTCACAACAGGTTCTGGTATATAGACATTTGATAAAGTGCTCTAACATAAAGTGCTTTAGTTTGATACCATATCCAACCAGGGTTATCTTAGATCTGCCATTTTTAAAGCAATCTATGTGCAGTGAATTTGTTTGGTTACAGCTGTGGAGTGCTTTCTGTGCACTTACCACATGGTAAGTGTAACATCTGTACCTAGGCTTAATGTCAGAAATGTATCTTTTGCCATCCCTAGGAAAATCTGGCCAAATTATAAGCCTTTGAATATTTGTAGCTCACAGAGTCAGCAAAGAGTCTCTCTAAAATTTTAGTTCCAGGATGCTCCAAGCTGGGGACACAATGGGGTGCCTGTTTTTCTTGTAGTCTCAGTGCCTGCTGCTGAAACTCAAGTGGCATGAAGGCAGTTTGATTTGAACTCAGAACGCAAAAGAATGGGATGAGAGAGAGAAGGTGCAACACCTAATGGGACACAAAACTGGTGGGAGATCACAGCTGGGACTGAAATCTGGGAGGGAGGGGCCTGGGAACCACGTAGAGAGAACTAGGAGCAGGGACTATAAAACAGTGAACGAAGAAAAGGAGCCAAAGTCAAACAAGCAGGGAGAGATGTGGATTGGGGTAGAAGTTGGATGGGATGGGACAGAAGCGACAAAAAAGTTCTGCTTCAACTATGGGTCCCTTCTTTCCATGGCTAGAAACTACGGCTGTGCGAAACAGCACCATTCTGCTTCAACTTCTGTTTTGATGGAACAGTGTTTTGTTTCGAGTTTCATTTCATTTAGTTGAAACTGTTTCGCTGCTTCGACACTGTTTTCGATGTTTCACCCACAGGCTATAATGGGGAAGCATGAAACTGTATATAACTTTGTCATTTCTAGCCTGATTCAGATGAAACTTGCAAGGATTGTAGCCTCTTCTGAGGGCATGATGCTTGCCAAGTTTCAAGGAGGTAGGTGCAGAGGATTCTGGAAAACTGCACCTCAAGGTGCTGACAAGCAAAACTGCCATGTGCCAGCAGCAGCAGCCTCCTGTCATCTGGCAGGTAGATCCAGGGGCCCACACCCTCGGGAGGGCTGTGGGACTCTTCCAGACTCTTCCCGAGGGTGCAGCCCCCAATCCGCCTGCCAAATGACAGGCAGCTGCTGCTGCCGCCTGGGATTGGTGCTGGCCACAGCCTGCACCCAGTGCCAGGAAGATTGGTACTGCCACCAATCCCAGGCAGCAGGAGCAACCTCCTATAATCCAGCAGGCAGCTTGGGGGCCTGCACTCCTGGGAAAAGTCCGGAACAGCTCCCACAGCTCTCCTGGGGGTGCGGGCAGGCCCCCACTCTGCCTGCTGGATGACAGGAGGCTAATGCTGCTGGCTGGGGCCAGCAGCAGCACCTATCTTCCTGGTGCTGGATGTGGGCTGCCCCCAGCACCATCCCAGGCAGCAGGAGCAGCCTCCTGTGATCCAGCAGGCAGATCAGGGGCCCGCCTGCACCCCCGGGAGGAGTCTGGCAGAGCCCTGCAGTCCTCCCAGGGGTGTGGATCCATGATCTGCCTGCCAGACTGCAGGAGGCTGCTCCTGCCACTTGGGACTGGTGCTAGGTGCAGCCCACACCCAGCACCAGGAAGATTGGTGCTGCCACCCATCCCAGGCAGCAGGAGCAGCCTCCTGTGATCCAGCAGACAGATCGGGGTCCCTCTGCACCCCCAGAAGCAGAGCCCCACAGCCATCCCAGGGTGCAGGCCCTGATCTGCCTGCTGGATCACAGGAGGCTGGCTCCTGCCGCCTGGGACTGGTGGCAGCACCAATTTTCCCAGTGCTAGGTATGGGCTGTGCCCAGTGCTGTCCCAGGCAGCAGGAGCAGCCTCCTGTGATCCGGCAGGCAGACTGGGGGCCCGCACCCCTGGGAGGGCTGCGGGGCCCTGCTGGACTCCTCCTGGGGGTGTGGGTGGGGCCCCAATCTGCCTGCCAGATCACAAGGGGCTGCTGCTGCTGGCTGGGACTAGCACTGGGCGCAGCCTGCACCCAGCACTGGGAAGATTGGTTCTGCCGCTGGCCCCAGCTGGCAGCAACAGCATGCTGTCATCTGGCGCACAGATCCGGGGGCCGGCACCCCCAAGAAGGGCTGGGGGCTGTGCCACATTCCTCCCGAGGGGTGCAGCACCCAGATCTGCACGGAATGACAGGAGGCTGCTGCTGACGGCTGGAACCAGCCCGGCTTCGAAACATGAAACATTTTGAAAGTTTTGAAATGTTTCTAGTTCTTTCTTTTTGACGCTCTTTCGAAGGCTTTTGTTTCATTTAGATTTTGCTGTTTTGAGCTCAAAACACATCGAAACAGCTTCAAAACGAAATACTTGGTGAAATTTCACACAGCTCTACTAGAAACCCATTATTCCCTCATTCCCCACAGGTATCTGTTAAACCACAAGCAAAGTGTCTCATCTCCCACTCAGACTGGCCCAGATAAAGGATTACATTTGCTACTTCTGTTAGTTACTCTGTTAGACATCTGTGCACTGGAAATAAAAGTTCAGATGGTGCTGATAGGTCTACTTGTAGAAATTTCAATTTTTTTTTCAATTTGCTTTTTAAAATGATGTAGGAAATCATACACCAAAATTCTAGGTCAGGGTACAGATGCGTGTAGCTTAAATGAACATAATTAAGGTTATGCCATTTTCTAGGCAATTTTATAGGTATGGTATTTTCTAAAATCTCATCTTTGTTCCATTTTGTACATATCTGAAGGCAAGTAAAGGAACCTTCCCTGCTTTCCCACTGAGACGAACACACAAACAAGGTGGTGGCATGTATTACCTATTCAGTAGTACTTATCCCAGATGGATGCACTTACATTCTGGTAAAACAAAATCTATAAGAATGTTGCCAGTATACAATCCTACAGCTATCATAGCTGAATTTCTGATTTTTTGAGTTTCTCATGTCCAACTTAAAAACAACACCAATAACAAACAAACTAACCCCCTTGAAACATTTGGTGGAATGGAAATGGACTGTGAACAACTTTAAGTACCTCACAGTGATGCCAGCCTCCCATATTCTCTCCTTGTTCATTTCATACCTATTTTGTAAAACATGTTATTTTTGGATCAAGGATTTTTAACCTACATGTATAGCTACAGACTACTAAAATATGGAAAAGCTGCTGTTATTGATATACTGTCTGTGCCTTCACAATCTTCGGTGTATTATTTTTTCACAAGAACTTAAGTGCACAGTCTAGACTTGCAAATATCTAAAATTGATAGAAGAGGATATGAAGACAATTAAATTGAAGCCAATTTTGCTGCAGTTCCCACACAGCAATGTCCAAACATTGTAATGGAGATGTCAGTTCCCTGTGTTGTGGTAACAGTGAAGTCAACAGCAAATATGTGAATGAGGGAGAGACAGGGAATGAATATTCTACTAGTGATTGCCTTATGACAGGTCTGAGAAGTAGACACTAGTTTATGATTGTCACTTCCTGGAGGGCTAGCTGTCAATCTACAGCTTGAGAGTTAAAAAAAAAAAAAAAAAAAAAAAAAAATCTATCCAGAAAACCTCCACAGCAAATCATTTTATTTAAATAAATCTCTCCATAGCATTTTTTAAATAAAATGTTAGATTTTCTTGTAGTTATGTCATACCCTGTAGACAAACAATTCTTATGCTACTAGTAAGTATGAATTAAGAGGGAGGCAAACAATTGTTATGCTATTATGAATGTTTGCATCTCTGTTGTATTAGCTTTTGCCAAGATCTTTTGAGTAAACCTCATCTAAAAGGTTTAGGACAAATATTTATATATGAAATGCACAAAAAAATCCCTCCTACTAGCACCGCAGACACCTATTTTTTTCAGGTCCCATATTTCATATTCAGGCAAAAATATACATTTTGATTAGAAATCACATTATATAAATCAAAAGATTATTGGGGCTTCTTATCCAAAAACAAGTCACAACCTTTACTACAGAGAAGTTACCCTAGCTTTCTGATATTTAGATAACATGTCACTATTCCTTTGGAACTTGGGAAAATACCTGTATACCAAGGTTTGCTTTGGGTAAAAATAGAAATTCTTTGGAATAATGGCACTAGCTTCTTTGCTGGCTTAAAAAAGAAAAGATTATAGTATCACTTAAAAGTTTTATTTTTTTTTTCAGACTCATTCCTTTCTCCCCTTTTTCTTTCATACCGTTCCGTCTATCCTCTTTGCCATATTCCAAGGCCATGAACAAAGCAACATTTCTGAAATCTTCCTATCTAATTTGTGAAATCAACAGACTGTGATTGAAAATACTCATGGAGGATTCCAACAGAAAAACCTAGAGAGCCAAGAACCTAAGATCATTATGGAATCATATAATCCAGACAGCTCAGTCTTTTACTCAGACCAATTTCCTGTTGCTCATTAGTTTAAATTCTCCATTGTTTGAATGTGTAACACAGAGATCTAGATTTTCAGTGCAGATGCTCTGTTCTCTTCACTTCCAACACTTCAATCACCGTCTACTCTAAGAGGTGTGATTAAACCCTAATATCAAATTTCTATTATCATATAAATGAGTGAAAGTGATTTGTCAAGATTTAAATAGAAAATGTGCCAGGTGGGAAATGCTATTTGATGAAAGAAAAGATGCTCAAGTTGTACAAGTAACTGTTTTGCTTGGAATCTTCCCCATATTCTAAATTTAAATAAAATAACCATTTAACGACACTAAATTAAATATCCAAAAGGAAGAAACATAATTTATTCTCTATCAGTTACCCTACCAAGCCATACTGTTAATAAGAATCAACATCTGCCCATGGTTTCTGTACAGCATGTGGGCTCTAACTGTAAATTAACACATTGTCAGAAAAAACAATCCTGTGAAGATGTCTTTACATATGTTCTGTGAGAATTAAAGAAGTCCTATACAAAAAGGTAGTCTTGCTAGCTTTCAAAGAAACACAATGTAGGCTGGAGAGTCCCTTATGCAAGCAAAATAGGAATATTTTTTTTTCATTTTATCACTCAAGCAAGTTCTCCTATGACAGCATACTTAAATTACAAAAAGGTGACATTTATTTATCCACAATATAGCTGGTTGTAGTATAAAACAGTGGCAGGATTGTCTGCTTAGTTGCTAGCTCACCTTCCTGCAGACAAAGAAAACCACATGTACTCTTTTTGTACTTCAACCTAAAATGCAAGTATTTTCTAGAACATTATGATTTTCAAACAGAAACAGTGAGCTTACCAACTTCATCTTGAATTTCCTCAGCAACTGCTGGTACATTGTAAAGAAGGGAAAGAGATTGGTTCATGCGTTCATATATCACACGTAGGTGTGTCATAACCTACAGGATGAAAAGATCCAATATGAGAGGAAAGCATTAGTGCTTTGCACACTAATCATCTTATTTTCATCCAATGCAGAGCAAGACAGGGGTATAACACAAGACAGGGGTATGGCCCATGGATTCTGTGACTGTGGAATCTTTCACTGAATTAACCACTGTCCTGCAGCTGGCCCAAAACTGGTCCTACATTCCACCCCGCCTTAGTGTGTCCCTATATCCCAGCTTAGAACTTCTGTCTTTGAGCCTCTGCTTGTGCCACAAGAGGGATTAGGGTAGGGGTAGGCAAGCCCTGGCATGGGTATCAGAGTGTGGCATGCGAAGAAACTTTGCTTGGCACGTGTGCCTTGGGGCGGATGGCGGGAAAGGGGCTAGGGCCACACTACTACAACACAAGGATCAGTCCCCTTGTAGCTGCCCCGCTGTCCGCTCCTGGCACACCAACTTCTTACAAGTCAAGGTTATGAATGTTTTTGGCACTCTGCACAAAAATGTTGCTGACCCCTGGATGAGGGTTTCTGCTCAACTCATGAACTGAATGTCAGTATCAAGGAAGTTGGTGTGAAAAAAAAAGTCAAAACTGTTTTGTTCAAACGGTCTGATAGATTCTTTTTGACTAAAACCTGTACAGAAAAGTGTCAGTTCTGGGGGGAAGGGGTGGGTGGCGGGCAGGGAAGGGGGATGTTATATATTAGTCAAGAACTGAATGACCTCAAATTGAAAACAAATCTCAGCTGGAAACCAAAATAGATCCATTCAAAAAAGCTGTCTTGTAGCTCATGAGAAAATACTTATGTTATCTAATGTCCCTTTTAGGGTAAACTCCTCACCAGGACTTAATTTCCCATGACGCACATAGCTGTGGAACTGTCCTGAAGTACTCTTTTCTCCTTACTAAAGGAGGGGACCATGGTGTTCCATGAAAAACAGTCTGACCAGGGACCCCGACTTATGTATAAAAATGGAAAAATGAGGCACCCAAACAATAATTCCCATAAGAAATGCAACAGCTGGTAAGAACTGAAATATTTAGGCGTTCAAACAAATATTTACATTTTCAATTACACCAAAAAGTCAAAATTTTCTGAAAACCCCCTTAATTTTATGACCAGCTCTGTCTGTAAACAAGATATAAAAGACAAACATCTCTCAGCACCAAAATCTCAGTATTAAAATCTGTTCTTTTGTGCAGAGAACACAGTGTCCAAGACACTGTGTAAAATACATTTAGAACTACATCAGTACTATTTTGTTTCTATTTCTCACTCTTCCTTTTTTAGGAACTGCCAAACTTTCCTGGCTCAAATTGCCAGACAATAAGAAAAAACTTCCTAATTGTAAAGACACTTAAGCATTGATATGGGTTACTGAGGATGGAGGTAGAATCTCTATTTTTGTTCTGGAGGGTTTTTTTTTTTTTTTTTTTAGAGGTGCACCGATACATTGGACTGATATCAGATCAGCACTGATATAAAGAAAATGTACTATATCAGAAATCGGCCATTTGGCTGATAAATGGCTTGTGCATGTGTGCAGCTGCAGCGCAGGCCGTGAGAAACACAGACTGGTAGAGTGGAGAGCTGCCTCCAGCTGGTAAGTCTGGTGTGATGGACAGGGAGGAGGGAGGGAACAGGTTGGGAGGGGGGCAGATCAAGGCCCCTGCAGTGAGGGATGGGTGGGGCTGGGTCAAGCGCTGCCCTGCTGGGGCGGGGCAGGGCGGGTGCAGCACGGAGCCGTGGCTCGTCCAGGGGTCGTGGGGAGGGGTGGAGCAGCTCCTGCCACAGCGGCTGCTTGGCTGAGAGCCACTGGTCCTGTGGCTCATCCGGCACTTGTCCGGGAGGGCAGAGGCGCATGCACCACTGGATCTGCGCAGGGCCGGCTAGGTCCAGGGCTGCGCCAAGCTGTTCCTGGCAGGGTGGGGCTGCACTGGGAAGGGGCTATGGCAAATTTGTGGCTGGAGGGGAGGGCTTTCCTTCCTGCAGCTGCGCCCCCCTCCCTGCACCCTTGGACGAACCACATCTGTGCCACACTTGCCCCGCCCAGGTAGCCCCAGCTCCAGCCCTCCCTCACTGCTGGGGCCTTGATCTGTGGCCCCTCCCCGCACCAGACTTACCAGCTGGAGACAGCTCTCCATGCTGTTGGGCTTGGTATTGGAAATCAGATCCGTATTGGCCAATATGCCTGCTTAAAAATTGGCTATTGGTATTGGCCACAAAAATCTCTATCAGTGCAGCCCTATTTTTTTTTTTTTAAGAACAGGTTAGACAGATATCTGTCAGGAACGGTTTGAGTATAGCTGATCCAGGCTCTACCATTAGTGATGAACTAGATCTTTCTCCTGGTCCCTTCTAGCCCTATTTTCTATTATTCCAGTGATTTTAAAGGACAGAACAATCTCATTTTACAAATCTGAAATAGGCATTTTAAGTAAGGTGCAGTCTAATGTGTAACCCCACTGGTTCCCAAATTGCAGTCTCCATTTCCTTTCCTTTTCCAGTTTCAGTTAAAAGTCTGATACAAGTGTTTTTCAAGAATTTTTTAAGGTTGACAGTGATCTGCTGGTCCAAAGGTTGGGACCAGTGATAGGCACCATGTTGTTCATGGAGTTCAACACCTTTAATTTACTACCAATACCAATCAGTTCAAGAATCATATCTGGGCCAGTTTCCAGTTACACGCTGTGAGGGAAGAGCAGATTCTATAGATTACAGTACATTTTTTTAACAGGTTAACCACTGCATCTCCCATTTTAACTGGAATCCTAAAGCCATCTACGTCTTTGCTAGTTTCATTTTCTCTACATAATTTGTAAGAAACATATGAAACTGCTCCAAAACAAACACATCAGGGTATGCAGAAACATTCAACAGTAGAAATAACTTGAACTACACTGACCCCAGCTCTAAAGCATGTGTCAGATTCAGGCATAGTGACAACTTCTATGGACACTATGAAGTGTCCTGTGCAATGCATACAGAAATCTTGGTCAGACTCTTTAACACCCTCCTTGTACAGAATCTTGCTTCAGAAAGTGGACTGTTATTTTTACAATTCTTTCATATTTGGTCAACAGTGTCCACATGTACTGAGGGGGAAACTGTCAACTTAAATTAGCTGAAAATTGTTTCACAATAGTTTTCTGGAAAAATGAATGGTTAGCCCCCATTGTAGTGATTACCTGAGACCTGATTTGGGCAGCTTTCTTTGGATCCACCATGCGGACATGTTCAAAGTGTTTGAGGGTGTGCTGTCTGTCTTTCTGCTCAGCCCGTACATATTTCTTCAGCATGTTGAATACATGGCGAGGCTATGGAGAAAATGCAGGAGAAAAAATCTGAGTTCAACACGGAGTTCTGTATAAGTCAGCATCAGGATGCCTTTGATTAGAAGTTTCTTCTGAAAGCACATAACCAGTCACTGCTTACAACACCTACCCTTTCAGGTGTTTCTGTCAACTGCCAGAAATATCTGCCACTTGATCTGTACGGTAGGTTATGTAGCTGGGTGTTTGCAATCTTCCCTCTAAGCTATGTGGTGTGTATGGCTGTGCAGGTATACCTGCCAGCACGGCATAAGTGTGCAAGCTTGCCCGGGCATGACACACAGCTTAGAGGGAATGCTGGGTGGTTGCTACAGGTAGATGTGGCAGCTAGAGGACAGCATTTTGAGTGTCTAACTTGGCTGGGTTTGAACATCTGACATCATTCGTAGCATCTAACTTAGCTGGGTTAGCAAGAAACTTGTTTCCCTGCTAGCACTAGCAATAAATGATTACTCTGAATGGCATGAACGGAATGGCTTAGTTATAACATATGCATCAAAGCTGGACCCAGGATTTTATGAAATGGAGTGTAGGAGCAGTAATTGGCATTGCAAGGGTGGATGCAACCCCTGGGTGACTTCAACCTCCTCCTGGCTCCTCTACACTAGGATGGGGAGACCATACCATGGGTGCAGCAGTCAGGGACTTTTTTTAAGTTCCTGAAGTAGGTAAGAATCCCCACAACTTGCCCTCCCTGCTCAGAGGTACATCCACTCTCCCCACTCCCCAACCTGTTCTTGCCACTGTCCTAAGGGCAAGGAGAGCTCTAGAGCCAATTCAACTGGCCTGTGCTGGAGGTGGACTTAGCCCATGGCCAGCAGCAGCAGTGGGCAGGTTCCCAGCTGCTACTCCTGCTGTGTGGTCATAAAGGTTGTGTGGTCAAGCCACTTCTCTGTATCAGCCCCTGGGGCTATCCTGTATACTCTGGTGAGAAGCAAAGTGCACCTTCCTAGGCTGAATGCATTGTGATCACCAGAGCTTCCTTGTGTACTTCTATGACTCGCCACAAGACTTCTCATGCCTTTCTACTTTAGAGATTCCCTGCCATTTCTCTCACCCCTTCCCTCATGCCAGGTGCTCTGTACATCTCTCATATCTCCCATGACAGTCTTTGTGTGTTCTTCAATTTCCCATCTTTTTCTCCCCTCCTCCTTCCTCCGTAACCCCTTACTGCTATCTAGGTCTTTGTGTTTCAACTCTTGGGCTCTCCTTCTTTCCAGTATAATGACTCCCATATAGGTTCCTGCTTCTTCAATCTTGTCTCATCTCCCTCCAGGTCTTCTTCTCTCCTTTCTTTTTACAAAGACTTTGGACCATCAAGAATCAAATCTGGAAACATTTTCCACACACAGCATTTTAAGTCTTCATATGTAGTAGAGGGGCTTCCATACCTACAGTACCAGGCAGCCTGGGGACCAGGGTAATTTCCTGGGTTCAAGTTTTCACCAAAATCAATAGATTGTCCTCAAACTTTTGGAATGAATCACTCCCATTAATCCAAACATACCATATAATAGATACTGCCCCTGATTGGGTGTTAAATTTGCTTTACTTGGCTAACCGTGGTTAGACATTAACAACAATTTGGATTTGTGGACAATTTGCAATTTGTACAAGCACTGGCAGCAAGAGGGCAGGGTGGGATGCCTGATTTTCAAAAATGTTAATCACTTATTTACTCCTACCAAAATCCATAAGAGCAACTTGGTGCTAAACACTTGGAGGAAGGGTCAGCAGGGAAGTCAAGTTACATATTCAGGTGCTTATGATTGAAAACTCTGGCCAATTTTCAGAGACCTTGTTTGGTAGTAGAGGGTACCAAAATTGTATAGGCTCCTTCTCAGTATTAATAAGGCTCTCTCATCAAGAAAGTAAACATCTTGTGTTAAACCAGATGGCTGAAAACTACAAATAAGGGAATGGAGATGCCTCTAACTGAAGAGAGAGTGAGAACACACAGCTCCCTGGGAAGTCAGCCTGGTAGTTTCTGGGAGCAGTAGGAAGACTGGAGAGAGCTCCTTGGACTTCTTCATGCTATTCTGTCCTCAGCAATAACACAGTGACAGGTCAGCAGTGTTTTCTTTAGCATTTGGCTGGGTTATGTCCATTTTAATTCATTTTTATGACTTGCTATCTCTTCCCCCCCTGAAAAACCAGCAACAAACATTGATTGTGGTAGTGCTGGATCAATGCTGTAGCTCTGAGGGTTCAGGAAGTATGTAAGAGGAAAGCCTGGTGGTAGCAGACAAACTGTCAAGGGCAGCACGTTCTTCAGGTGTGGTTCCTAGATCATGCACGCTCAAATTCCAGACAGCAAGAAAACTGAACGTGACATTTGGAGGAAAAAAGCAGGGAAGGATGAAGATGGCCTTGCTATGTACCAGACAAAGCTGGGTTCTTCTTCCAAAGTAGCACTCTGCAGTGCCTTTATCAGTTATAAAGGCACTGCAGACACAGGAGACATGACTGACCCAGGCAAGCTTGAGGTGACCCTTACATAGTGTCTCAGACAAATGTGGGGAGAGTGAGTTAAGAATGGGTTCAGGTGTAAGGGCTAATTTATAGGGAAGTACACAGCGTGTATTATACTAAAAGTTATTCAGGAAGAGAATGCAGAGGTATAGCATTCAAAGCATTAAGAATCACTTCAGCTTGAGACATGAAAACCATAAAAACGGCTTTGGGATGTTTAGAAAAGAAAGAAAGAAAAGAAAAGAAAAAGTAAGAAAGTTTCTAGCCTGGAGATAAAAAGATGCAAAACTGTTTCCTGAGTTGGGTAAAAAGCTCAATTGGCCTCAGGACCAAAATTCATTAGAGACACAGAATTTTAGTGTGAAACTCCTAGCAAACTCTTGCTATAGACTAAGTCCCTGTAGTAAACCAACTTCTGAGTGCTGCAGTAACGATGATGCAAACTGAAATGTTGGTTGGCAACAAACTACAGTAACTGAGACGAGAAACAAAGTAACCACAGAGAGGTTTACAACTACATCCAATTTGAAAAAAGAAATGAAATCAGATTATTTTTGTTGATAGGTTGGTCCTCTTTGCCCCAAGAAATAGTATAGTATAGTAATATAGTAGGTTAGGAAAGATTAAAGAAATAAAATCATTTCTCTTTTTTCTAGAGACTTCCATTTAGCATTATGCTTAATGCCACAGGACACGTTTCTTGTTTTCCCTCAATACGTTTTTGTCCAATGTGATGGTCATATCCAGGAAGATTTATATTAGTAATACTGACTCTAATAGCTGGCTAGTAGTTTATGACTAAGACAATAATCTTGAAAATATGCTTCAAGGACCATGAGTGGTGGTGATTTCAGCTTCACAACCTGGCAACATACTTCTAGTATGATAAAAAAAGAGAATGCCCCACAATTATTACTAATGGGGGAAGATGGATATGCTAAGTCATGAGTGACTGGAGCACCTTGGCTAAGAGAGTTCGCTCTCTAATGTGTGCACCTGAAACTTAATTAGATGAACAGGATTTCACAGAAAGGGGGCATGCCTATACATGTGCTTTACTGTGCAGTTGACTAATTAGCTCCACAGTAAAGCATCATCATCTAGACGTGTGCTGGTATTAGTGCACAGTAGATTAATTAGCTGTGCTGTAAGATATTACTGTCAGGGACAGCAGTTACTATGCCAAACTGCACGTGTAGATGTTGACTGGGGCATGAGGGTGCAAAAGTGTGGGGGCTGTCTGCCACCCAGCTCCAAACTTTAGCACACACATGCTCTAGCCAACCCCTCCACCTCCCAGCCGCCTGCACCTGGAGCTGACCCCTTGAACCTCCACTCCTCCCTGATTCAAACTGCTGCAGTCCTGGGCACAACTGCACCAGCATCTATCATGGCACCTTAATGGCACATGGAGATACACCCAGGGACTATTAAATGCAAGGGTTTCCTTACAGGAGTGAAAGACAGCATGAGAAAACTCCTTGTACATGAGCACACAAACCTGCAGGTTTGCGTTTAGAGGTCTTTGTCCAAGTCAAGACCCAGACTGCAATGGTCTACTTGCTTCAAAGAGCACAATGAAGTTTAGATAACAGCAATCTAAAACACTTTAAAGCTGAGGAGATTTTCTTCTTACCCTCTGCAATAGTCCATTGTCTCACACTGATTTATAAGGTTTTTGAAGTTAGCCAGGAGCTTTTGAATAGGGCCATCCCTGGGACAGCTGGATTGTATAAAATAGCATTTCTTGAACTCTGGCACAACATTCATTCCCTTAGGCAGAAAATAAACTATTCAGGCTCCCCTGAGGTCTGGTAGTTATTGAGAGTCCACAGACCTGGGTTAATTCAATCACTGTCACCAACTCACTGTCCATGACCTTGAGCAAATAACTGGCACCAAGCCTCAGTTATTTAATAGAATAATATACTGGGTACTCTCCACAAAAGTAAATGAGGCACTATCCATTGAGCATACCTGCTTTTCCAAATTTTTAAGTGATTCCAGAAATGATCATTGTAGAGAGGTCAGTGCTCCCTCACCTTCCTCTGATGCCAGTCTCAGATTTAAACAAACAATCAAACAAGCATTATTAGAGAAAGCTATCATGTTAAGTATGGAGCAATGAGAGCTCAGTAGCAGTTCTGTCACTCTGGACATTGGTGGTTTCTGATTTTGATTATGAATAAGTAAAAGCATAAGGGATGATAGGGGGAAAGGGTAGGTGTCACATATGAATAATGGTTTGTGCTAGGCACAGGCAGATAAGGGGCTCCCAGAACAAACAGGGGAAGTGGTAGCTCTACCTTGGACTATTTAATTACTATGACTCTACTATATGCATTGCAGGAACGCCTAGAGGGCTAACAAAGCACACAGAGACAGCTACTGTAGCAAAGACTTTATAATTTAGGTGACAAGAGGTGGATGCAGCAAACAAGAAGAGGTGGAAGCATGAGGTGACAGGGAAATAAGCACATTTGGGCAAAGTAAGCATTATTCATCGCTCACTTTTTGGCTCCCTGTTATCACCTGACGGCATCTTGTATGCATCACAACAGAGTTAAGCTTTAAAGAAGGATTTAGAGGTTTAAAGTGATCATGCACAACATGCCACAAAAGCAAAGCCAGCAAGCAAGGACCAAATGCTGCAGTCCTATTGCATGCAGAACTTCCATTCGATTAATTGAGTTATACATGTGTCAGGTGGGCAGGCCCAAACTGCATGGCAGCAATGCTAATTGTAATGCTGGGGCATGCATTACTACAGCTTCTGGGGGGAAAGCCCTTCAGATAAAAGTTTAATTGAACATATTGCTTTTCTCTAATGGCTTAAGTCACAAGACAATCAGGACTTGTAGTAGAGATGATATCTTTTACTAGACCAACAAGATTTTTGCAAAAAAATTTCTTTAATTCTTTTGCAAAAATCTTGTTGGTCTAATAAAAGATATCATCTCTACTATGAGTCCTGATTGCCTTTTCTTCTAGACCAATATGGCTACAACCTGGATACCTTAAGTCACAAGGGGCATTTATACACATACTTTTTGTTCAGGGACGGGCCAGAGATCCACCACTTCTGAGCAGATCCGATTAATTGAGTCCGCTCTGGACACGAGCTGATTTACACTGCACTGCATATAGCTGTATAAGCAGCAAAATTCGCATCAGCATGCAGAAAATGGCAGTGATGTGCTTCTGAATTAAAGCACCTCTGAGGCATTTTAGTTCAAAAGTGCGCCCTCAGCATTTTCTCAGCGCTGATGAGTATTTTGCCACTTATACAACTGCAAGTGTTGCAGAGCTGGGCGCTTTTCGAAGCGCCTGGCGCTGCAGCGCTTGCACATGTAAAAACGCCCTAAGGTCTCATCTCTGATTCTACAGAAGGAGAAGACTTTGCTGTTGCTAAACTTCAACTCAGCCCTGCACGTCTCATATTTACTGTTTAATGTGCAGTGATGATAACTACTGAACAAATCCTGCTGTTGGTATTTCCCAACCTGAAACCCTGCTCCATAATTTTGAAGCACACTACATTTTTTCTTTTTTATGACATACTTGTAGCTGTACTAACTAAAATCAACATGACTGAATACAGAACAGAAATTACTGGAGACAGCCAGCAGGGGCTGTCTGAGACCTATAAAATAATTGTCATTATTTTCAAGAGAGAAAACGGGACAAAACCAGCTTATATTTTTACCAGTCTCATTTACCCTACTTAGGAGGGAAAAAAATCCTAAGGTGATTTTCCTCATCCAGGTACTTTTATTTTTTTGCCTTGACTGACTCTGGCTCCAATAG